>NW_024396366.1:19267087-19274587 GCF_016617805.1 Bactrocera tryoni | reverse complement strand
TATATACATTAGGAACCAATGATGATAGCGGAATAAAACTTTACAAAAATACGGTATTTGAAAAATATGTAAATGACGTATAATGAAATCTCGATTATCACTTTATTGTGCGAGAGTATAAAATGTTCGGTGACACCCGAACTTCCTTACTTGTTAAAAATTGAAAATGGGCGTGGCCTCGCCCACTTATGGACCAAAAATCATATCTCAGGAACTACTAGGCCGATTTCAATGAAATTCGGTATATAATATTTCCTTAACACCCTGATGACATGTACGAAATATAGGTGAAATCGGTTCACAACCACGCCTTCTTCCAATATAACGCTATTTTGAATTCCATCTGATGCCTTTTCTGTATAATACGAGTATATACATTAGGAACCAATGATGATAGCGGAATAAAACTTTACAAAAATACGGTATTTGAAAAATATGTAAATGACGTATAATGAAATCTCGATTATCACTTTATTGTGCGAGAGTATAAAATGTTCGGTGACACCCGAACTTAGCCCTTCCTTACTTGTTTTTGTTTCATAATGTACTGCGTTCCAAGAATCGTCTCTGGATCCGTTACTAGTCTGTCCAATCGTGTAAGCTGTAGCTTGTGTAAAAATTTACATATCTCGATGAAACGTGGTATGCGGGTTCCTCAGTTGCAAAAATATTAAGAGTCCGTAATCGGATCACTGCCACGCCTATAATATATAATATATAGTGATCAGGGTGACGAGTAGAGTTGAAATCCGGATGTCTGTCTGTCCGTCCGTCCGTCTGTCCGTCCGTCTGTCCGTCCGACCGTCTGTCCGTCCGTCCGTGCAAGCTGTAACTTGAGTAAAAATTGAGATATCTTGATGAAACTTGGTACACGTATTTCTTGGCTCCATAAGAAGGTTAAGTTCGAAGATGGGCAAAATCGGCCCACTGCCACGCCCACAAAATGGCGGAAACCGAAAACCTATAAAGTGTCATAACTAAGCCATAAATAAATATATTAAAGCGAAATTTTACACAAAGGATAGCATTAAGGAGGGGCATATTTGTACGCAGTTTTTTTGGAAAAGTGGGCGTGGCCCCGTCCCCTACTAAGTTTTTTGTACGTATCTCGGAAACTACTATAGCTATGTCAACCAAACTCTACAGAGTCGTTTTCTTCAGGCATTTCCATATACAATTCAAAAATGGAAGAAATCGGACAATAACCACGCCCACCTCCCATACAAAGGTTATGTTCAAAATCACTAAAAGTGCGTTAACCGACTAACAAAAAACGTCAGAAACACTAAATTTTACGGAAGAAGTGGCAGAAGAAAGCTGCACCCAGCCTTTTTTTAAAAATTGAAAATGGGCGTTGCGCCGCCCACTTATGGACCAAGAACCATATCTCAGGAGCTACTAGACCGATTTCAATGAAATTCGGTATATAATATTTTCTTAACACCCTGATGACATGTACAAAATATGGGTGAAATCGGTTCACAACCACGCCTTCTTCCAATATAAAGCTATTTTGAATTCCATCTGATGCCTTCTCTGTATAATACGAGTATAAACATTAGGAACCAATGATGATAGCGGAATAAAACTTTACAAAAATACGGTATTTGAAAAATATGTAAATGACGTATAATGAAATCTCGATTATCACTTTATCATGCGAGAGTATAAAATGTTCGGTGACACTCGAACTTAGCCCTTCCTTACTTGTTTTCATTTGTGGTTTTGCGCGCAATAGATGAGCAGTACTTACGCCTCCTTTACACTACTCGCGAAGTCGAACGTAATTCTCAAACCAAAACAATGTCAGAAGTAAAAAAGAAGAGACGGCAAAACTGTGCGGAATATATTAAATTTGGATTCATTGAAAATCCCACAAACCCATCCTCGCGTTTGTGTCTTCTATGTCTAAAAACATTTTCGAATGAAGCAATGAAGTCTTCTAGACTGCAAGATCATTTCAATAAAATGCATCCAGATAAGAAAGACAAGAATGTAGCATATTTTCATGACCTAGAGAAGAAGCATAATACTCAGCCAAGTGTAGCAAAACTATTCGGCGGCTGCTAAGCAAGATGACGACGACTTCGAGCTTCGTACAATATCTCTTTGTTAATTGCTCAAAAAGGCAAACCACATAACATCGGAGAAGACTTAATATTGCTAGCAATAAATGAAGTAATAACTACTGTGCTTCATAAACCGGCCGCAGATATTATCCGAAAAATTCATTTGAGTAATAATTCTGTGAAAAGACGAATTAATGAAATGGCTGAAAACATTGAAGAATCATTGTGCGATCACCTGAGGTCAAGTCAATTTTCAATTCAGCTCGATGAGTCCACTTTACCAACTAATGAAGCATTGTTGTTGTCTTACGTGAGTTTTAGTAAAGATGAGAAAATATGTGAAGAACTATTATTTGCTAGAAATTTCGAGACCGATACAAAAGGCGAAACCATATTCAATATATTGGAAAAGTTTTGCGATGAGAAAGAGATTCCTTTGAAAAATATTATTTCAGTTGATACGGATGGCGCTCCGGCTATGACAGGGTGCCATATAGGCTTCATAGTTACTTAAAAAATAAAATTCCAGATGTCCGTGGTGCGTCCATTGCGTTATTCATAGACAACATTTAGTTGCTAAAAACTTAAGTGAAAAACTATTTCAATCACTGCAATATGTTATCAAAGCAGTCAATAAAATCCGCAACAGCTCTTTGAATGATAGATTATTTCATCAGCTTTGTGTTACTAATGACGAGGATTTCTATCGTTTGTTGTTTCATACTGAAGTTCGTTGCATATCAAGAGGCTGACTCGATTTTACAACCTGTTTGACTCTGTTATAGAGTTCTTGAAAACTAAAGATACAGAAATGCAAAACAAGCTCATAAAATCAAAGAATGATATAGCTTACATGACAGACCTGTATAAATTGTTCAACGACATGAATCTCCAACTGCAAGGCGATAAACTAAATTTAATTAAAACAAAAAACGTCGTTGATGCTTTCGCAGCCAAACTGCTTCTACACAAAAAGAATTTGTTTGCCTACTGCCAACATTTGGAAACTAAAGACACAGAAATGCAAAACAAGCTCATAAAATCAAAGAATGATATAGCTTACATGTTAGACCTGTATAAATTGTTCAACGACATGAATCTCCAACTGCAAGGCGATAAACTAAATTTAATTAAAACAAAAAACGTCGTTGATGCTTTCGCAGCCAAACTGCTTCTACACAAAAAGAATTTGTTTGCCTACTGCCAACATTTGGAAAACCTCCACATTGACTTTACCGAACGATACCAGGACATTTTGAACTTGGAAATACCAGACTGGGTGTTGGATCCGTTTTCAAATGTCAACACAGCAATGTCACCTCAGCTGGAAGAAGAACTTATAGAATTGACAACAAACGAGGAAATAAAAATCAAGTTCAAAAATGGTTACCAAGAATTTTGGCTACAAAAACCGATCCCGCAATTGTACCCTGGATTGTGCTCAATCGTTCAACGATTTCTGATAGCATTCCCTTCGTCATATTTGTGTGAACGTGGATTTAGTGCTGTGACAACACTGCTTACTAAAAAGAGAAATCGTTTGCTTGTTACCGAACGTGGCGACTTGCGACTGTTCTTGAGTAAATTGGAACCTGATATTAACAAACTTATTAAACAGCATCAGATTCATCCTTCACATTAGTTTTTATATAAGGACCGATTATTTTAGTTTTATTTTTAATAAAAGATTCTCTGTTTTAATACTATAAAGTTGCGTTTCATTCTTATTGGCAGGTGGAGCCCGTAATAGTTAACTTGAGACATAAGCGCCGTTGTATGTTACCTACAACGCTCAGGTTTCAAGTTGCGGGTTATAGTAAAAGTTTCGTTTAGAATTCTCCGTTAATATACATACTGTATATAGGTCACAATAATTAATTAATTTAATTTGAAGTTATAGTGGTTTTTAAATAGGTGAAAAAATGGGGGCGCTAAAAAAATATTTATTCTCAAAGTGGGCAGTAGACAAAATAAGTTTGGGAATGACATGTTAAGAGTAACCTATTATGCTTGTCAGTATAAGGGTTATATACATATAGTATATGTATTAGGGTGATTCAAAAAAAAATTTTTTTTTTCGTTTGGTACTCGGAAAAATAGGTTCCTAGACATCTCTAAGAAAGCCTCTCCAAGCATGAGTTCTTAATTGTAACGGGAAGGTCCTCCTACATACAGTTCTCTATTTTTTCCTATTATCAGATAGAAAAATTTATATCTCGCTTTCCAACTACTTGAAAAAAATATCTTGTTCTTAGATGTTGTAGCAAATTGAATGCTCTACAAAAAAGGTTTGCCATGATTTTTTCGTAAACCCAACCGTTTAAAAGATATTAACATTTAAAGTTTGATTATTTTTGGGAAAGTTTTTTATTTCTTATGATTTTTATAACTCAATGAAAAAAAAAAAAAGTATTATGAATGATACAATATATATGATATTACAATTAAGAACTCATGTTTGAAGAGGCTTTCTTAGAGGTGTACAGGAACCTATTTTTCCGAGTACCAAGATGGGCAAAATCAGCCCACTGCCACGCCCACAAAATGGCGGAAACCGAAAACCTATAAAGTGTCATAACTAAGCCATAAATAAAGATATTAAAGTGAAATTTGGCACAAAGGATTGCATTAGGGAGGGGCATATTTGGAAGGAATTTTTTTGGAAAAGTGGGCGTGGCCCCGCCCCCTACTAAGTTTTTTGTACATATCTCGGAAACTACTATAGCTATGTCAACCAAACTCTACGCAGTCGTTTTCTTCAGGCATTTCCATATACAGTTCAAAAATGGAAGAAATCGGATAATAACCACGCCCACCTCCCATACAAAGGTTATGTTGAAAATCACTAAAAGTGCGTTAACCGACTAACAAAAAACGTCAGAAACACTAAATTTTACGGAAGAAATTGCAGAAGGAAGCTGCACCCAGGCTTTTTTTAAAAATTGAAAATGGGCGTGGCCTCGCCCACTTATGGACCAAAAACCATATCTCAGGAACTACTAGACCGATTTCAATGAAATTCGGTATATAATATTTTCTTAACACCCTGATGACATGTACGAAATATGGGTGAAATCGGTTCACAACCACGCCTTCTTCCAATATAACGCTATTTTGAATTCCATCTGATGCCTTCTCTGTATACATTAGGAACCAATGATGATAGCGGAATAAAACTTTACACAAATACGGTATTTGAAAAATATGTAAATGACGGATAATGAAATCTCGATTATCACTTTATCATGCGAGAGTATAAAATGTTCGGTGACACCCGAACTTCCTTACTTGTTAAAAATTGAAAATGGGCGTGGCCTCGCCCACTTATGGACCAAAAATCATATCTCAGGAACTACTCGACCGATTTCAATGAAATTCGGTATATAATATTTTCTTAACACCCTGATGACATGTACGAAATATGGGTGAAATCGGTTCACAACCACGCCTTCTTCCAATATAACGCTATTTTGAATTCCATCTGATGCCTTCTCTGTATACATTAGGAACCAATGATGATAGCGGAATAAAACTTTACACAAATACGGTATTTGAAAAATATGTAAATGACGTATAATGAAATCTCGATTATCACTTTATCATGCGAGAGTATAAAATGTTCGGTGACACCCGAACTTAGCTCTTCCTTACTTGTTTTTGTTTCATAATGTGTACTGTGTTCCAAGAATCGTCTCTGGATCCGTTACTAGTCTGTCCAATCGTGTAAGCTGTAGCTTGTGTAAAAATTTACATATCTCGATGAAACGTGGTATGCGGGTTCCTCAGTTGCAAAAATATTAAGAGTCCGTAATCGGATCACTGCCACGCCTATAATATATAATATATAGTGATCAGGGTGACGAGTAGAGTTGAAATCCGGATGTCTGTCTGTCCGTCCGTCCGTCTGTCCGTCCGACTGTCCGTCCGTCCGTGCAAACTGTAACTTGAGTAAAAATTGAGATATCTTGATGAAACTTGGTACACGTATTTCTTGGCTCCATAAGAAGGTTAAGTTCGAAGATGGGCAAAATCGGCCCACTGCCACGCCCACAAAATGGCGGAAACCGAAAACCTATAAAGTGTCATAACTAAGCCATAAATAAATATATTAAAGCGAAATTTTACACAAAGGATAGCATTAAGGAGGGGCATATTTGTACGCAGTTTTTTGGAAAAGTGGGCGTGGCCCCGTCCCCTACTAAGTTTTTTGTACGTATCTCGGAAACTACTATAGCTATGTCAACCAACCTCTACAGAGTCGTTTTCTTCAGGCATTTCCATATACAATTCAAAAATGGAAGAAATCGGATAATAACCACGCCCACCTCCCATACAAAGGTTATGTTGAAAATCACTAAAAGTGCGTTAACCGACTCATAAAAAACGTCAGAAACACTAAATTTTACGGAAGAAGTGGCAGAAGAAAGTTGCACCCAGGCTTTTTATAAAAATTGAAAATGGGCGTGGCGCCGCCCACTTATGGACCAAGAACCATATCTCAGGTGCTACTAGACCGATTTCAATGAAATTCGGTATATAATATTTTCTTAACACCCTGATGACATGTCCGAAATATGGGTGAAATCGGTTCACAACCACGCCTTCTTCCAATATAAAGCTATTTTGAATTCCATCTGATGCCTTCTCTGTATAATACGAGTATAAACATTAGGAACCAATGATGATAGCGGAATAAAACTTTACAAAAATACGGTATTTGAAAAATATGTAAATGACGTATAATAGCTTCAGTTTAAAGAGAGTTATGCTCATTTTTGTGGAGTGCTAGAATAAATGTAGAATAAAAAAAATTAAGCGATTCCGAGAATTTCCGTTCTATATGATATATTAATGATATATATGATATGATATACTAAAATCGCTATAACTCCCAGGAGGGCAGGTATGGGCAGCTGATTTTTTCACAGTTCGTTGAAGACAAATTATGTAACATTTCTGTAGTGGTTTGGAACTGCGACTCTCTGGGACTTTTTAGATATTAACCCAAATTTAAAGGAAAAATGGACCTTTAGTCGAGTTTTCGCTCTAAAAAAGGTGCATATGAAAATGTCTCAAACAGCATTCCTTTGTTTTACAGAAGATACTTGTCCGAAGGCAGATTTTTTTTCCGAATCAAAATATCTGTAACCAAAATCAAATGAGATCATTTTGAATACAGCCCTGAAATCCCCTCTTTTCGTGAAAATTTTGTATTTTTGACTTCTAAAATCAATTAAAAATCAACGGACCAACATAAAAATAAGCTTTATGTGTTTTTTGTTTACTTGGAATGCCTGTGAAAAAATTGAATCATTAAAAACACTGAAAAAAAAAATCGGAGAAAAGTTACTTTTCCACTAGCCGCAACACAGTGCGGCAGTGCATTTGGAAGAATTCGACATTCTTATATTCAGTTATAAAGTCGATTTTC
>NW_024396366.1:19192651-19267077 GCF_016617805.1 Bactrocera tryoni | reverse complement strand
ACTGTATATAGGTCACAATAATTAATTAATTTAATTTGAAGTTATAGTGGTTTTTAAATAGGTGAAAAAATGGGGGCGCTAAAAAATATTTATTCTCAAAGTGGGCAGTAGACAAAATAAGTTTGGGAATGACATGTTAAGAGTAACCTATTATGCTTGTCAGTATAAGGGTTATATACATATAGTATATGTATTAGGGTGATTCAAAAAAATTTTTTTTCGTTTGGTACTCGGAAAAATAGGTTCCTAGACATCTCTAAGAAAGCCTCTCCAAGCATGAGTTCTTAATTGTAACGGGAAGGTCCTCCTACATACAGTTCTCTATTTTTTCCTATTATCAGATAGAAAAATTTATATCTCGCTTCCAACTACTTGAAAAAATATCTTGTTCCTTAGATGTTGTAGCAAATTGAATGCTCTACAAAAAAGGTTTGCCATGATTTTTTCGTAAACCCAACCGTTTAAAAGATATTAACATTTAAAGTTTGATTATTTTTGGGAAAGTTTTTTATTTCTTATGATTTTTATAACTCAATGAAAAAAAAAGTATTATGAATGATACAATATATATGATATTACAATTAAGAACTCATGTTTGAAGAGGCTTTCTTAGAGGTGTCTAGGAACCTATTTTTCCGAGTACCAAACGAAAAAAAAAAATTCTTTGAATCACCCTAATATGTACATATATATAAGATTGCTTGGATTTCGATCCACAGGTTGACGTTTTACACCATAAAGCATTTCTTGTGAGTTGCAAGAGCATAATATGTTCGGTTGCACCTTTACTTTACCTTTCCTTATTTATTACTATTTAATTCCGTTACTCGACAAATATATCAGAAAAATCATCATGTAATATTTAATAATTTGTTTTTCTGGCTTAGGTGTCATTGTTTACCTGATGGACGCGCGACTTGTCGATCGGTAGCAGGTTTAACTAAAGACCAACTTGAACTTTGCTTCAAAGCTAGTGATGTGGCAACAGCGGCTCTCGAAGGTCTAGACATGGCAATTCGTGAATGCCAATTACAGGTAGAAAAAGTTACTAATATTTAAATACTTAATTCATGTATGCTAATAATAGTTTCTGTGGCATCGTTGGAATTGTTCATCACTTAGCACAAAAATACGTAACCCACATGTATCAAATCTTCTTAAAAAAGGTAAGTATTATTTTTCCCATTGTTCTTTAATATATGTATGTAATACGCATGAGTGCAATGTAAGGTTCGAAAAACATAATATACCTGGACTTCTCTAAACATAAATACATATAATCTTTAAGATTTATTGAGTTTAATTTATTATACTTTACATTTGAAGATAAAAACTCTTAAATAAACTCCTCATAACGATCATAGATTTCCAATGAAAAGTTAACAGCTAATATTTCAGTTATTATATATACAAGATATGTCCATAAAGTATTTATCGGTTCATATTTGAACAGATGGCGTAGTAAGGACTGTTTGTAAAAAATTTTCTTTACATTTTTTCGAATAGTTCTTGTTTGGTGCTCTATCGAAGATAGAAGATCGAAAACAGCATTTTCGGCAATACTGTTTTGCTATAAAAAGGGTAGAATTAACAAGTTGAGAGATTGCTAATAGATTAAATTTGTCTAACGGCGTTTCGATGTTTGACTTATGAGAACTTCGTGTTCAAATTCAAAGAAGTGATCCATTTTTGATGTTCATTGTTACAGGCGACGAAAAGTTAGTTGTTTACAAGAATGTCGGGTTCGGGTGTAACCGAACATTTTATACTCTAGCAACTTGCAAGAATCAAAGTAGGGTAAATACCTTAAGATGTAAAGCGTCAACCACAGGATCGTAACCTAAGGAAATTTTTATATACACCATATATACCTTATACACTGACCTCCGTATATATTCGGCATAAGATTTGTAAGAAAAACCAAAATCATTATACGTAGTCATTATACAAAATCAGCCGGATGTTAAAAAATCCTGGTAATGGTCATATTAGGGCTAGGTGAAGTTTTCGCCCAATTGTATTCATTTTAGGCACAATGATATACTATTATGAGTCAAATACGGTACGAAATTTTCATTGAATTAACTCAAATATTGGCCGATATAGGCAGAATAAAATCACCACGAAGTTCGAAAATCTTTATATTAAGTATATGGAGGCTGAGGGAAGTATTGACCCGATTAAACCCATTTTAGATACACAGAAACACTACTGTAGGAAAAGCATTCTATAAAAATTTCTATTGCATATCTCACACATTGACCCATATTTTCAATCAAAAGTCAACTATAGGCACCGGGGTCCCAATATTCGGTAGCTATGGACTTGAACAATTCTTGTTGGATTTGAACAATTTACGATCGTAAGGTGGCATACACTAAAGGCATTATTCGCGCAAAGTTTTACTCCGTTATATTAATTACTTCTTGATTTGTTTACTGGAAAGTGGAAGAATGAATTGGTATTTAAAATTAGAAAAAAAAGTATGCATGGTTTTAGTCCGATTGCATCCATTTTCACACTGTGATATATAAATACGATGGAAATCTTAGGTACCGAATCGGTCAGTCAGGTCCCGAGATATGGGGTTTCACCAAAAAGTGGGCGGTGCTACGCCCATCGTCCAATTTTCACTCGGGCTCTTATAATACGCTCTCGGAGATAAAATTTAATGTCTCTGGTGTATTTAGTTACTGACTTATCGCGCTTTTAGTAGTTTTAAGCAGTACCGTTATATAAATAGTGAGCGGGATTATTCCCCGATTTAGTCCATTTTCACTCTGTCAGTTAGAGTTCTTTTAATATTTGCAATAAGTAAATTTGGTTTTTGTAGCTTCAGTGGTTTAGGAGATGTGTACTTTTAACCTTTTAGAGGGCGGGGCCCCAACCACTTTCTCAAAATTGCATACAGATGTCCGTTTCTACTGCGAATCGCTGTGCCAAAATACAATTTTATATTTTAATTTACTGCTTAGGTATGGCACTTTGTAGGTTTTCGGATAATGGCGTTATGTGGACTTGGCAATGGTGTGTTTGCGCCAATCTGCGAACTCGTAATTTTGTTTCTACTAAGGAACGCGCATACCAAGTTTCATCAAATTACAGTTTGAACGGGCGGACGGATAGACAAACAGTCACCTGGATTCAACTCCACTTTTCATCCTGATCATTTGTATATATTTAGTCCTATATCTACCTCGATTAGTTTTTGGCGATACGTTCAACTGCTTTCGTCCATGATGAACGTGTTACCAGTATCGATCACTTCAAAGGGCAATGCAATTATTGTTGAGTTGTTTAGAGTGAAGGCCCATCTACAGCACTTTGCCTGAAACATAAACCTTTTATGCAAGACAATTTGCACCAGATTCTGCTTTTAACACAAAACGATAGAAAGTACCTTTTGCCCGTCCCGAGATTCTAAGCTACCTCATCACCAATTTTCAACCAAATCGGTTCAGCCGTTCTTAAGTTATGAATATAGACATAAATTGCGAAATCGAGGGTGATTTTGCAAAAAAGGCCACCGTTAGGACCTTCTCCAGGACTATAAAAATGCCCGTGTAAATTTTCACGTCTTTCCGTGCTGTGGTTCGGGCGTAATGTGCGGACATGTTTATATATATTTTTGTATATAAGATTCCAAATTTTGGATATGAATTATAACGTCGGAAATGCATATAGAAACAGAATATGTGTAGCAATCGTATTTGGAAACCAGCAAAAATGGATCATGGATGCAGAACCCAGAAGCCTTTAAATAGATACATCAAGTAATAATACGAAAGACCATTTCACATAAAAAGAGCATCTGATCTGATCTATTCCTAAAGTAGTTGGCATAAACCACATTTTCGACATTCGGTTAAAGTAAAATTATATTGTAGTCTTTCACATTTGATAAGGTTGGTTTTGCGTACGGACAAAATCGAACCATTGCCATTAAAAAAATACATTAATGCGAAATAAATAACCAAATTAACCAACAAAATCTTAATTAAGGAGAAGATTTTATATTAAAACGTTTTAAAAGGGGGAAAACTTTCGATAATACATCATTTCAATTAGTAGAAAAACTTGGTTAAAAAGAGCTATCAAAAAAGCTAATAGTGTAAATATTAAAAGTTTATTCTATGTTGAAGATAATACTGCAGCTTTATACATTATGTATGTGATTAAATTTAAAAATTAGATAATTAGTTTGTAAAAAAAATATTCTTTGGGCCATATCTCACAAATGGGCCAAATCGTACTACACTACACTTCCTGAGTTATGCGAGTCTTTTCCTGAATATTGTGCTGTCAGACAGCAGCTGCCCACTTTGTTCTCTAAAAAGCCTATTTCCTTTTGTATTAAAAAGTCTACTGCACTTACGTTGCGGTTTCGTTTGTAACATTAGAACAGTAAATGTCAAGCACACCAGACAAGAACTTCAATGTGTAATGAGACAGTGCTTAATAAGCTAAGACTTTCAGGTATCAGTTGTCCAGTTGCTTGTAATGTTATTGTTGTTGTAATAAGCCCGCACAAGAGGAAAGTCTATACGTACCCGGTGACGAACGTGGACCAAAATATTTATACCCATCCAAGTTGGTGACGAGTGGTGTATCTTAATTATAAATATATTTATTAATTGCGAATTTGAAATTTGCCCACACTACAAGTATTCAAATGTAAATAGTTTGTACATAAATATCTAACTATTACACAATGACTTCCTAATGTGAAATTTTCTCGACGGGGCATATTCCATTGTACTTCCTCTTAATTTATAATGCACACAGCTTAATCAAATACAGACTAGGAGTGTACCGCTTAGTCTTACTTTTCTGCAACGACGACACCAGTATCGGACACGTGTGTAGAATATCCATCAGCTTTTAAACGAATCTAATTAAACAAACTTCAGATTTTGTCCATTTTTCCCTGGTGTATAGATGAAAGAAAAACACGAGTTAGTAAAAGTAGAAACCGCAAACTCGGTTTGTGTGGTTGTAATTTGAATCCTCTTGCTTTCATTCCGGTGACAGTCGGCATACTAATACTTCAATTATGTGTGTAATACAAGTGTGCTTATTACTACTCTTATGTATTAAATATATGTATCAGAGACACGAGTCTAAACTATCTTTAGATCATAGGAAACATTCGACAAATATTATTTGATATGAGCAAGTAAAAAAGTTTAAAGGTGAATTCGACCAGCGCTGTTCGATTTTACGTACCGCAGATTGAATGCGATATATTTGATTCTTAATTTTGTAATTTTTTTGTGTCTATTAAAGTGAAAAAAGAAGTCATGGATTCCTCAGATAAATAAAATTTTTCTAAGTCCAAACCGGTTTTTTATAGGCGAGAAGACGACGAGGAAAGACGTAGAGACCGTACAGCTCGTGCTCGTATAGCACGCTTTGTTCGTAGCTAAGTCACACTTTCACTTTCATTAACAGCCGTAGACTCATCAGGTTCATTTCTGATAATAAAATTTATTAAAAAGTGCACATTTTAAGTAAAGTGCCAGATTTAAGAATGCATAGTTATTTTAAATAATGGCAGAAAAAGGAATAACATTTAAATAAAAAAATTCAGAATTTCTTTCCTCACCATTTTATGGTTTCAAACATTTGCAAAAATTCGCAATTGGTTTCAATACTTTATATTTGCTTTACTTCTATACTCATGCATAATTAATGTAATTGTAGTATTAATTGCAAATTAGAATCTTACATTTTATGGAGTATGGACCCTGTAACGTGGGGGGCTCGATCCCCACGTTTAAGCTTTGCTATATGTTATACGCATATGCCGAACCTTCGATCGTGTCACTTTCCAGTCGACGGCAATGTTGTTCTCTTTTGCAATTCGTCTATAATAAATTTGTGGCGGCGGATTCCATAATTTAAATTTTAATAAATTACTGCTTAAATATATTTTATTTAATAAATATACTTCAATATTCCTTTTTTATCTCTTCCATTAACCAATGATTTCTTCTCTTACAATAGCCACTTTCTTGTTGGGTTGAAACTCACCTGCTTTTCTAAACTTATTTTATTTATTATTCAATTTATTTTACCTATGTATATAATATTGAACTGCTCAATTTAGCCAAAAACCGCGAAAATAGAAAATTGAAAGAAATTAGGTGACCAGTTATAACGAACTGAAAATGTAGAGTTGTATTTGCGTAAACTTATTTTCGATGCTTTGTGACAACTTGTGAATCCCTACATTCAAACAAAAACAATTTTACTCTGGGCAACATGATTGCAATGAGTATAATAACTATAATATAATTAAAAGATTGTTAAAATATTTGTAAAATATAGAGATTTAGAAAGTCAATTTTGGCTAGCATTAATTTCATTCACTAAACATCAAACTTACTGCATTTATTTTTATTACCAGTCAAATATACCTATTATTGCTTATCCATGTACAATCTTATTTTTACCGCCAATTATCAATGCAAATTACATATGTACATATATTCTCCACACGAAACACCAAGTAATTTATTTCTGAAAAAAATAGAGAATTTAAGGTTAATACAAGAGGCATACGTACATATGTAAGTCTAAATTGCCTTGATTTCTATAAATTCCAACAATTGTCTTCCTCATTCTATTTTCTCCATCAGTACAAATTAAGACATTTCTGTCACCCACCGGTTAAGTCACACAACTTGTCAACTGTCACTCAAAGCTACCACGAGAAATCAACGTACAACAATCGCTGATTGTTATGCTTCAATTTGCATACAAACATATTAGTTTGCAAAGTGCGATGTACAAAAAATATACATTACTGTCAAGGAACTGTCACTTTGTGCCCTATTTAAACATCATTCAATTCTTTACGAAAAAAGCCTTTGATTCAAGTAAAATAATACAAAACTGTTTTAATTAATGTATAAAGTCCTTTGGACAACCAGTTGAACTTCAACCATTGTATTTGTTTTTAATATTTCTATATTCTTTCAAAGCTGTTTGAATTTTCGTAAATGTTTTGGATATATGTAATGCCTTATTATCAAATATAGTGCAGTAAAAATAGACATTCAAGGTTAAATCAATTTACAATAAGTTGAAAATTGGCGAGTTTTATCAGAACGGTAAGTTAAGGCAAACAATTTTTTTAAATGAAACTCTTAAATCGTAAAATTAGCTTCAAATAATGCATGAACATTTTTGTAGTTTATTATTACAATTAATATTAAAATTTCGGAGTTGTTTTTACCTTTACTATATTTTTTGCACATATCGCAACGATGACGATTTCGGTACATTTTTTTAAATCATAGTTTGAATATATTCACCAGATTTCATCCTGTTGTAACTTACTCTTATTTTCTACTTATTATATTTTCGAAGTGGCAAAAATACACATACGTTTCACAAAACCGAAAAATTCTACACCACCTTAATATGCTAAACATAAATACATATACTGAATGCGCAAAAGCATAACCTATATATATACCATATTACATGCTTGATGATTTATAATCAAATAGCAAGAGTTAAACAAGTTGCCAATCGTTCAATGGATTACTATAATTTACGTTTATATTTAAACGTTCACGTGTACACATATAGTATAAGCAACATACATATATGTATGCACATACACGTTATTGGAATGTGACGGGTGAAGCGTCAGCAATTTGACCATAAAATATTTAAAAGCTTACACGCAACCGTGTGCATCAAAATCAACATTAGCATTAAGTGCATATCATGACCACTACATGTGTAGCTACACAAAAGCATACATACATAAATACATACCACCCTCGGTGTCCCTATTGTTACCAACTGTCAAAGTAACAGCCAGCAAT
Organism: Bactrocera tryoni; assembly: GCF_016617805.1. Classification (NCBI taxonomy): domain Eukaryota; kingdom Metazoa; phylum Arthropoda; class Insecta; order Diptera; family Tephritidae; genus Bactrocera; species Bactrocera tryoni. The sequence continues at coordinate 19,259,236 of NW_024396366.1, read as the reverse complement.
CAGCGAGCAAAACAGTATTCAGTTTCTGTGTCGGCTTTGCTGTTACTACGTTCTGGTTATTATCTGGCCTCCTTTCGTCGGTAATGTTGTTGACAAAATCTGCTATTGATTGCTTAACATATCGTTAAATCACCATCAATCAAACTACGTCAACTTGTTATCCACCGACATTCGTAGTCTGTCCTGTGACAACCGGTCGACGATTGAAAGAATTGAACGGATTGAAATAACGTTTCGATACATTGAATTGCGAAGTCCGTTCAGCCACATGTCACTACAATCGGGTTGATGTGTATACGCTGAGAAGCAAACAAAAACAAGAGTACGCTGGACGCTTGTCAATTTCAGCGCTTTGCTCCAACAGTCTATTGTCTGGATGTCAGCACTAAACGATAGCAATGGACAATGTTGTAGAGTTCACGTCACAACGTATTCAATGTACAGATTCACTGCTGCTGTTCCTATTGCTGCAGCGTGCATAAATTACTTACACATACAAATGCAAGCATAGCGATTTAAATCACCTCTTTATATACATACATACATAGTATGTATTACATACATACATATACATTTGTATATGGGTACTAAAACCCGCTAGAAGGGCTTATCAGTGAGGAACTAATGAGTTGAGCTAATACCGGTAACCACCACTGGCTACTTCACAGATTACCGAAATTTCACACAAAAACTAAAACAATTGACAACTTTCACTAGCTCTGTGAGTAGTTTATTAAATAACAACACATTTTGTGCATCATATTTTGTAATATTCGCCTAGTAACCCAATTATTTTATAACTTGACTTTTCGCAGCAAGCTCGGACCAATCTCTATCCGAAATTGATAATGAACAGTTAATAACAAATCATTTTGTAGTTTTTTTTAAACATACATGTTTGCTTAAATCTAATTCAACATTAGACATCTATGATTCGCGAAGCGTTTGACAATCGAACAAGCTATACCAGCTGTTTAAGCAGACTAGCAGTACATGTGATACATTCCCGCGTTCATACTATTTACTATAAAGAAAGAGAATAGCCATTAAAGCATACAAATTTATAATCATGTAATTTTTTTATAACACAGAGCCAGGTTCCATATTTTTTATAATAACTCAATTCAGAAGGAAGACTAGTAAATACTTTTTACATTTTTTTCTCATTTTCCAACATAAACTACTGAAACACTGGAATGACAAGGAAGGTTCACTAGTTACTTTTAGACTAAGAACTCAGAACTGTACAGTCCAGAATTGCTACCCGTGGTACAGCAGGGATGCTTCAAGTAATACTTATGTATAGCAAATATAGCATATATTTGTGCATTCACATGAGCACTCCACCTTTTTAAAAGTCGCTAAAATGAATACATACATACGCATATAAATATGTGCATATATACAATACACAGAGAAATCACAATATCTACAAATATCGTTTAATCCTTCCAACAATGTACACCATTAATTCCCTAGTGGAATTGAATAAACATGCTTTTCGCTCTTTCGCGGCCACTTTGATTGACAACCTCTGTGACAATACGATGAGGACACTCAATAAGATATGCAAAATATTTGACCCTACAATCTAGGTATATAATCGACAATGAAACAGAGAAATACGTTGGTATTTCATGTCAATTTCAGGTTTGATTGCGACACTTTTACGGGATATATATGTAGTGACAACTAAACTGAATGTAACTTAAGACAAGAAAAGCTATAACGCATAATCCCGGACAGACCCACAAGCAAATCATATCAAGCATTAATTAAGAAATACGTGTTTAGGTAGTGCAGCATTTTTTAAATGATTCAAGTATGTAAATTGCTGCAATAAATTAGTATTACTATGTATAAAGTTGGTCACTTGTTCTTTTCTGAAACACGCTTCTCCTATTAGTTAATTGTGCCTTCACTGTATGGTTTACGCGTATTTATGTTAAGATTTGTACTAAATTATGTGGAAGAATAATAATTCTTGATTCCACGGCTGTACCTGTATTTCATTTAAACAACTTAACTTCCTTTTTTTGAAATCGGTACAATTAATCCCACACACATTTACCATTTTTATACTCTCGCAATACGTTGCAAAATTATTGATATTTTTGTTAGTTCGTCACATTACATACATATGATGTTTCTTTTTCAATTCGTGCGTGGAAGACATAATTTCAGTAAAAATTGAGATATCGCGTTGAAACTTGGTACATATGTTCCATAAGTTGGTTTTGCAAATGAGCATATTCGGATCATTGCCACGCCTACAAAACTCCTTTATTAAAAATATATAGAATATTATAACGAAACCACAAATTATAACACAAAACTATATTTTGGTACAGAGCATTCCAGTAAGAATCGGTTATCTTGGAAACTACTTAGAGCGAAAACTCGCTGAATAAAGCATCTGGGGTAATAGTTGATAACTCTCAGGAACTACTTTACCATTATCAACCAAATTTCACAATGTGTTCCAAAATGCTTATGTTACGGTGTAAAAAAAAACGAAATCGGACTACAACGACGCCTAGCCCCACTGTAGCATAAATTATTCTTTAAATTCATTTTTTTTTATCATGAAATTTATTTATTATATATATATATTTGTTCCAATGTCTTTTTTGATGCTTGTTATATACTAAATATATATAAGTAAATAATTTCAATATATTTAGAATACTATATGTTTAAATATAAAAAGCAATGACTAAATTTCATGATTCATAGTCCGACTTCGGTCATTTTGGGTAAAAGATATACATATATATATATATATATGACCGAAGTCGGACTATGAATTTTTAAGTCCCCAGGCTTTCTTACGAAAACATCGGTAAATCTGTGGAATGTATTATTGAAATTTAAAGAGAACAATTTTGTGATAACAATGTGCCCTTATGTGGTTTTCTTAGTGTTTTTTTTAATGAAACAAATATTTTTCGGTGTTGATCTTTTTGACAGTTGATACTTATAACTAAATCAAGTTAGTTGGTTTGCCATTTCACAATGAACGGACTTACTCCGGAGCAATGTTAACAAATCGTACAAAGTTATTACCAAAACAAGTAAGGAAGGGCTAAGTTCGGGTGTCACCGAACATTTTATACTCTCGCATGGTAAAGTGATAATCGAGATTTCATAATACGTCATTTACATATTTTTCAAATACCGTATTTTTGTAATGTTTTATTCCGCTTTCATCATTGGTTCCTAATGTAAATATATATTTAACAGAGAAGGCATCAGATGGAATTCAAAATTTCGTTATATTGGAAGAAGGCGTGGTTGTTAACCGATTTCACCCATATTTCGTACATGTCATCCAGGTATTAAGAAAATATTATATACCGAATTTCATTGAAATCTGTTAAGTAGCTCCTGAGATATGGTTCTTGGTCCATAAGTGGGCGGCGCAACGCCCATTTTCAATTTTTAAACAAAGCCTGGGTGCAGCTTCCTTCTGCCACTTCTTCCGTAAAATTTAGTGTTTCTGACGTTTTTTATTAGTCGGTTAACGAACTTTTAGTGATTTTGAACATAACCTTTGTATGGGAGGTGGGCGTGGTTATTATCCGATTTCTTCCATTTTTGAACTGTATATGGAAATGCCTGAAGAAAACGACTCTATAGACTTTGGTTGACATAGCTATAGTAGTTTCCGAGATATGTACAAAAAAATTAGTAGGGGGCGGGGCCACGCCCACTTTTCCAAAACAATTACGTCCAAATATGCCTCTCCCTAATGCGATCCTTTGTGCCAAATTTCACTTTAATATCTTTATTTATGGCTTAGTTATGACACTTTATAGGTTTTCGGTTTCCGCCATTTTGTGGGCGTGGCAGTGGGCCGATTTTTCCCATCTTCGAACTTAACCTTCTTATGGAGCCAAGGAATACGTGTACCAAATTTCATCATGATATCTCAATTTTTACTCAAGTTACAGCTTGCACGGACGGGCGGACGGACAGACGGACGGACGGACAGACAGACATCCGGATTTCGACTCTACTCGTCGCCCTCATCACTTTGGTATATATAACCCTATATCTGACTCTTTTAGTTTTAGGACTTACAAACAACCGTTATGTGAACAAAACTATAATACTCTCGTTTGCAACATTGTTGCGAGAGTATAATAATAATTAAATTCGGATGACGCATCGCGCGTTCAATCCATATAATCGCTCAGCACATATATCAAGCAACCATGGATCATTTTCACTCCACGTTTACTCTAGTGGATAATGCGCATCCTCAAAAATGACATACAGTGTGCACCGAATACTCCATTGCTGATGTGTCCATGCACTATATAGAAGATTTTGCAGGAGAATTTTGGTTTGCGGACTTAGCAAATCCAACTCATGCAGGAATTGAAACCTAACGAAGTGTCGCAAGTTCAGTAAATGGGCCCAAAACGAGATGAGCACCTATCCTGTATCAGTCAATGGGGAACGCTATAGAGCCATGATTAAAAACTTTTGCTGGTCGGAATTGAAAGTGTCGTGTCGCCCTTATTGCTCCAAAAGTGGTCGAAAATTGGGCCTCTCGGTAGGCATTTAGTCGAGCCAGCCGCGGTGATTCTATTGCGCGGAATCAATTTTAAACACAATGGTATAATTCTTAATAATAAATCGAAGTTCTTGGATATAATGTTATGGCTTTTTATTACTTTTTGAAAACCTCATGACTAAAAAAACATTATAATAATAATTTGTTGAATGTTTCTAATAATTCTTAAATTTTATGACTATAGGAAGGTAGTCAACCAATGTATTTGAAGAATAAGTCCAATACTACGTAGTAAACGCTTTCATCACTACTGTATTAACCATTTTAGTGCTGGGAGCGGATATATTGGCTCGCGCCGATGTCTTTTACCATTTTAAAAATCAATAATTCATAAATCTGTTCATACATATTTTCAGTCAAAACAATTAAATCTGTTTTTGAAAAGTAGTTTAAAATCCTCAAATTTTCCATTACTTGGTAAGTAAACATTTCGACCTTTAGCAGTGATTACATCGATAATAGTATTGACATCCAACATCCTTTTCCGAATTTTTTTTGCAGTTGAGTTGAGTTCACCATCTTTCATGATCTGTAATAGAAATGAGAATCATTCATTTATGTCAAAAACTGCGGGAAGTCTTTTGAATTAAATTTTTTCCTTACTTCATATTTTGGAAAAAATATCCGAGTTTGGTCTGCACACAATATTAATTTAATTCGGAATAAATTTGGTAAATGTTTAGATTTCAGTGTTCTGTTATTCAGAGTAATCCGCTTATTCTGTCTGAGGACTCGTATCATCCTGTTTTGGAAATGACTGCTGAAATCATTGGCAATGTACTGGATAGTAATCATCAAACTTCTAGCTTCTGTACACGGTTCAACTTCGCAAGACCTATCTTTAACAAGTAAAGAAGGGCTAAGTTCTGGTGCAACCGAACATTGTACCCTTGCAACTTGCAAGAATTAACGCCAGGAAAATACCTTAAGATGCAAAACGTCAACCAGAGGATCGGAATTTAAGAAGTTTTATGTACACATATATAACTCATACACTGACCGACAAATTCGGCATAAAATTTGTTAGAAAAACGAAAGTCATTATATGTAGTATATGCGAGCTGTGTTAGTATCCACCCGATATTATCCATTAACTATTATCATTAAGGTTCCCGCTCACACAATCACCAATCACATTGAACAAAGTCCGCCGGATGTTCGAAAATCCTGGTAATGGTTATAAGGGAGCTAGGTCAAGTTTTCGCTCAAATTTATTAGGCGTTGTTGTAGTCCGATTTTGCCTATATTTGCACTATAATATAGGTATGTTAGAAAAATGATACGTACTAAATTTTGTCGCATTCAGTTCTTCGAGCCCCGAGATATGGGATTTCACCAAAAAGTGGGCGGAGCTCGCATACTTTCTTATACCATACTTAATTAGTTATAGTTTTGTACAGTACCGTTATATGGGAATTGAGCGGGGTTATCTTCCGATTTCAGCCATTTTCACATTGCCGGTAGAAGTTTTTATAGTATTCGAGCCTAGCAAATTTGGTTGTTGTAGCTTTAGTGGTTTAGGAGATATGTACATTAAACATATTAGAAGACATGGACACGCCCAATTTTCCAAATTTTTTTTCCCCCTTGCCCCTTGTGCCAAAATTTAGTTCTTAGTAATGGCATTTTATATCTTTTCGGTTAATGGAGATTTGTGGGCGTTGCTGTGGTTCGATTACGCCCATCTACGAACTCGAAATTTTTTGTAACAAAAAACATTCACACCAAGTTTCAGCAGAATATCTAAATTTTTACTTAAGTTACAGGTTGCACAACAGGACGGACTGACAGACTGTCACGGATTTTAACTTTTCTCGTCATTCTGATCATTTATATACATACGTATATATATTTAACTCCATATCTATCTCGGTTAGTTTTAGGTGATACGTACAACCGCTAGGTGAACAAAACTATAATACTCTGTAGCAACTAGTTGTAAGAACATAAAAAGTTGAATAGTGAGCTTACTACTGTAATGACATTAATAGGAATGAGTTCAGTGCATTTTAATAAAACTATTATGAAATTACTTGAGAAGTATGCTCCTACATGTATATTACCGGTGGTTTTCCATAAGCTTTGTCGTTTGATAAGAAAAACACAATTTTATAATTCGAAATACACTTTATTATTCAGAATAGCCTCCCCGACCGTTAACACACTTGTTCCAACGACCCTTCAATCTGTGGATCCCATCACTGAAGTGAGAATGCGGAAGGTCTGCAAAATACGCTTCAACAGCCGTTATTACCTCTTCATTTTAAAAACGCTTGCCACGGATAAATTGTTTGAGTTCTGGAAACAAATGGAAGTTGCTGGGGGCCAAACCTGGTGAATACAGTGGATGCTACAACAATTCAAACTTTCATTCATGGATTTTAGCCATTGTCAATATGCTCTAGTGATACGTGTATTGTCCTGATGAAAAAGAATTTTTTTCTTCTGAAAACCTGGTGTTTTTTCACGAAATGTTTCCTTCAACTGGTCCAAAAGTTTGCAATAATATTCAGAACTAATTTACCAGTTTGCATGTAATGCACAAACGAACTTCCTCTCGCATCGCAAAAAACTGTTTCCAGTTTCAGTTTCCTTCTTCTTGACCGATTTCCGGACACGAACTTTTTTCGAAGCCGATCAACCAGGTTCACACCACACTTTAGCCTCTTGTTTTGATTCAGGATCATGGGGATAGACCAAAATCTCATCCATAGTGATGGAGCGACGCACAAAATCAACTTTAACATTTTAAACACGCTCCAAATGTTGCTGAGAAAGTCGCATTCGAATGTGTTTTTGTTCCATTGTTGGCGAATGCCATCCTGTATTTTGGACAAGAAAAATTTGGGCTTCTAGCAACACCCTCTCTTATCGAACGACAACACTTATTGAACAACCTGGTAAATACATATTTGGTAACGAGAAGGCATAAAAACATAATTATAACAAAACAAGTAAGTTCAACCGAACATTTCATATTCTCGCAGTGATTAAAGCCGAGAAAATAACCTCAGGTGTTGGCAAAAGTTTTTATTGACCTTTCTTGTCAATAAACGTTAACTTCGTGAAGACATTTCGATAAAAACGACAAGCACTTGATTCTGATTGTTTAGTTTGTGGGGCAGCTACATAATATGCATATATGCTATCCGACAAAACATCAGTTTTTGGTGACAAATGGAAATGGACAAACGGACAGACAGGCGGAGATGGCCAAATCAACTTAGCTCATTATGCTGATCACAGTGTTTGTGTTTAAATATTGTGGCAAACTTAATATATGTACATACCAGGTTCAGGGTATAAAACATGTTGCGAAACAATATCCATACTTTCCCTTAATTTTGCTAAGATATAAGACAACCAGAAGTTTGAAAGTATTTACAATTCTTATAAATTTTCTTGTATAAATATATAAGGGCTAAGAAATAATTTGTCGCAATTTTTTCGAGTTTTGATATAACATCATATATTCTTACCAGAAATAGACTCTCTGAAACCTCCGAGATTGATGAATATAAAGGGAATAAAGTCAAGTGAATGTTTGAAAAACCGTATATTATAGGAGAATTATTCATTCATTCATTCATTTAGGCAAAAAATATTTCTGAAATTCATAGATTTCTTACATGTTGACCGATAGATGCGATAAGCATATATTATAGGCACCCGGAAGTTCGAAATTATTTATATTAGGTAAATTGGGACTATGAAAAGTATTGATCTGTATTACACATTTCTGGCTTAAGGGAATGCCGGCATGACAAAAAATTTTTCTCCGAATTTTATGACCTAGATTGACCGAGGCCTGTAAAACATTCCTCATATCTTGGTCCGCGAAAGGTAATAGCCGCACTATGAAAAGTTTTGGGCATAATATAAAATGCTAATTGGGAACATTACTTATGCAAAGTTTTATTCTGATAACTTCATTGTTATTGATTGTACAGTGTGTCATAGGAATGCTAAGGTAAACACCGAATTTGGTTGAAGTGAAGAATGTTCATAAGATATCGAATTTCACCTAAGGGTGAGTGAGTTTTAATGCTTGTGGCTAATTTATTTAATAATGTATCATAATTTTTGGAAGTTGTTAACACAACTCTTATAGTGGACATGGTGAATATCTGATTTTACCCATTTTCATGGTGCACTCCTTCATGCTTAAGGGGAGTTCGTATCAGCAAGTGTTGTTGATTTAGCTACATCAGTTTGAAATATATGTACTTTAAACCGTTTAAATGTCGAGAACCACGGCCACATAAAGAAAAATTGTGTCTCTGTCACTGGCTTCTTTGCCGCTGCTAAAACTATTATACTCTGTAGCAACTCGTTAGAAATTATAAAAATTACGCTTAACATACTGCCGGAATATGCTGAATAGCAAAATATGTTATTGACACTTTCTATGTTTTGTATTTAATCGTTGGTTGATGCTGACGATTCAGCTTCAATGTGAAATATATTTAAGTAAATAATAATTAAGTGTTGCTAAATGAGATACGCTTACCCCTGAAGCTAGCATATCAAACACCAAATCAGTAAAACCTATAATAGGGAACAACACATATCAATTCAAAGAAAAACACAATACACTCGATGACAGCACACAGGATAACCCAATACACACTTGCACTCATCAACATTAACAAATCGGATCTCTCTAGCCGGGTTTGCAAAAATAGTTAAAAACAATTTAACGGAAAACATGTTGTCAGTAAATTGACCAAACGGTCTTGGAATTATCTGAAAGTGGTAAAGTAGCTAAGTGGGTAATTAAATAAACAAAGTGTATAAATATTATCTTCAAGGACCGAGCTATGTGTAGAAGTTCACGTAAGTGAGGAAAGTTCTTTGAGCGCCATTCTCTTGGGAATGTCCAGAAATGATTCTTTTTCATATGGCTCTGTTTGAAGGCGAGCTGAAGTGAGAAGGCGAACCATTCCTCACCAGGCGCTGGGTGTGGGACCCGCCACGTAAAAAACTTTACTAATGAAAAGTAAACAACAGCCCCGGCTAAGTAACCCTTTTTGATGACGACTATGGCAAACGCACTAAGGATAACCATTTAAGGGAATGCACCTGGGATGTCCGGTCCCTTAAATGGGAAGGTGTCGCTGCCCAGCTGGTTGATGTCCTCGTTAGAGTGAAGGTCGACATCACCGCAGTCCAAGAAATGCGATGGACGAGACAAGGACTGAGGCGAGTAGGTCCTTGTGGCATATATTACAGAGTGAGAAACTCCGTCGCCGAGTTGTGACATTCTCTCCGTTGGATGAATGTCAACCCGCAATTTGCAGCAAAGCAGAGTTCTTTAACATATCGACGATTTACCCCCACGATCGGATTAAAGAGAAGGACAATATGACCAAAGATGCCTTCTAGGAGCGCTCCAAGCGCTCATCAGAGCTGCCCCCGCTACGATGTCAAAATCGTGCTTGGCGACCTTAACGCCAGGAAGGGAAAAGAAGGTGTCTTTGGCACAACGGTCGGCAAATTCAGCCTACACAAGGAAACATCCCCAAATGGGTGAAGGCTGATCGACTTCGCCGGGACCCGAAATATGGTTATCTGTAGTACTAGATTGCAGCACAGAAAAATTCATAAAGTTACCTGGCTTTCAATATAACGCAATAAAATTTTGCAGTAAAAATTAGATTTAAGTAGGGCACCTTTTGAACAAAAATTGTCCAAGTCCAACCAAAACCGTTCAAGACCATAGGTACTCAATAAGTGGACCCCAGTACCTTTAGTTGACTTTTGACAGAAAATATCGGTCAATCTGTGAGATATATAAATGAAATTCAAGGATAATTCTGTATGCAATAAATTGGTTGAATCGCACCAATACGTTCCTTAGCCCCCATATACCTAATATAAAGTTTTTCGAACTTCCAGGTGACCTTATGCTGGACATATCGACCAATATTTGAGTTATCTCAATGAAGATTACAGAACATGTTTTACTTACAACAGTATATCTTAGTGCCTAAAAAATATTTACTTGTGAAAAAATTTGACTTAACCTCCATATAACTATTACCAGGATTTTCGAACATCTGCCTGACTTTGATCCATATGATTGGTGATTGTATATGTACATATATACCTTAAGAAGCCCAGAGAAAGCTTTTTTAGTATGTGGCATGATAATAGTTAATAAATTAAATCGGGCCCACAAGAACTGCGGCTGGCGTATTAAGACTTTCTTGTCCCAAGATGATTCTTCTTCTTAATTGGCGTAGAAACCCCTTACGCGATTATAGCCGAGTTAACAACAGCGCGCCAGTCGTTCTTCTTTTCGCTACGTAGCGCCAACTGGATATTCCAAGCGAAGCCAGGTCCTTCTCCACTTGGTCCTTCCAACGGAGTGGAGGTCTTCCTCTTCCTCTGCTTTCCCCGGCGGGTACTGCGTCGAATACTTTCAAAGCTGGAGTGTTTTCGTCCATACGGACAACATGACCTAGCGAGCGTAGCCGATGTCTTTTAATTCGTTGAACTATGTCAATGTCGTCGTATATCTCATATAGCTCACCGTTCAAGCGAGGGCGATATTCGCCGTGGCCATAACGCAAAGGACCGTAAGTCTTTCGCAGAACTTTTTTCTCGAAAACTCGTAGCGTTGACTCATCGGTTGCTGTCATCGCCCAAGCCTCTGCAGCATACAGCAGGACGGGAATTATGAGCGACTTATAGAGTTTAGCTTTTGTTCGTCGAGAGAGGACTTTACTTTTCAATTGCCTACTCAGTCCGAAGTAGCACCTGTTGGCAAGAGCAATCCTGCGTTGGATTTCTAGGCTGACATTGTTTGTGGTGGCAATGCTGGTTCCTAAATAGACGAAATTATCTACAACTTCAAAGTTATGACTGTCAACAGTGACGAGAGTGCCAAGTCGCGAGTGCGACGACTGTTTGTTTGATGACAGGAGATATTTCGTTTTGCCCTCGTTCACTGCCTGACCCATTTTCTGTGCTTCCTTGTCCAGCCTGGAGAAAGCAGAACTAACGGCGCGGGTGTTGATGCCGATGATATCAATATCATATTTAGTTCTGCGGCTCGAACTATTTTCTCCAGAAGCAGGTTGAAGAAGTCGCACGATAGGGAGTCTGAAACCTCGTTTGGTATCGAACGGCTCAGAGAGGTCCTTCCCGATCCTAAGGGAGCTTTTCGTGTTGCTCAACGTCAGTTTACACAACCGTATTAGTTTTGCGGGGATACCAAATTCAGACATCGCGGCATAAAGGCAGCTCCTTTTCGTGCTGTCGAAAGCAGCTTTGAAATCGACAAAGAGGTGGTGTGTGTCGATTCTCCTTTCACGGGTCTTTTCCAAGATTTGGCGCATGGTGAATATCTGGTCGGTTGTTGATTTTCCAGGTCTGAAACCACACTGATAAGGTCCAATCAGTTTGTTGACGGTGGGCTTTAATCTTTCACACAATACGCTCCCAAGATGATTAAATTTTCTTTTTTATATTCTTATTTGTTTTTTTCTTTTGCCAGTAAAAACTTCGGCTTTCTCTATTTTATTATATCTATAAAGTATTTTCCGATTTGGAATATCAATTGTGGCTTTGATTTTATTTAAGAATTTATTCCAATTAAGAGATCGGTCTCTAGGTTATCAATTTCATAGAAACATTCTTGTACACCCAAAAGATGAATACAATATTAAAAAAATATTTTAAGATGATCGAAACCACTTCTTAATTACTAAAGTGTTTTTGTTATTATAAATTCCAGTTTGTATATAGTATATGAACTGGTTGCCCTGTATTATATTTATTTCACCGGTTTCCATATCTATTTTTATAATATATGGTAAATCAGTGTTTACCCTAAAAAATGGCTCTCACCAACATTATTTTTCTCTGAATTTTTGGTTGAGGCTGTGTGCTTACTTTTTCACTTTCATTTTGTCTCTTTGGTATATTTGTTGGTTGATATTTTCCAATTATATCTGTTACTCCTAGCCTGTGCTTGGTTTGTTTGTATAGACCTGGGGTTATTAATTATTTTAATTGATTGAGCCACGCCCTGAATTAGTATTCCTTTGCGGATACATCAAATTATTTCGAAAATTTCGTTATATTGATAATGTTTTCAAGAACTACATTTATGGAATCTTTTTAGAGAAATGTAACGCGTGTTGTGATCTCATTTGATTTGACTGAAGTTTTTGCACTTTAGAAGGAGCATTAGGCATATCGGTATTCCTTAATGTAAAAAGTAGGTATATTGTTTAAAGGATAATTTAAAGCAGTTATGAATGTTCCAAGCATCGTTTCTCGATTCTTAATATTTAATTGTTTTGTTATTTCGGAATTTGTTCCGTTCGACATTATAGATTTATTAATTAACAGTATCAATTTCTTATTGACTTCACTGTAATATTCTATTAAAGATTCCAATTCTTGTCTGAGTATGCTCATTTCTTGGTCAATTACGTTGGTATTTCCAATCAAACTCCAACATATTTTGTTGTGCCAAACGAACTGATATAGCGTCGTCTCCGTAAGCTTCATAAATTTCATTTTTATATACAAAAATTTCAAAATATAGGGAATTTCTTCATTATTTTTGCTCATTTTTGAACCGCCGGAACTTTTTTCTACGTCCCCGAATTTAATTTTTTTTTCGTTAATTGAAGCTTGAAATCTCATCTTTCCAACACTATATGGTATGTGGTTGATAGCATTAAAGATATACTATACAACTGCAACGACATCTACTGATAAAATACGAAAAGACTTTTCGACTGCCCAATATATTTGATATAATAAAATATACCTTGTTATTTTTTTCTTTATATACACTTAATATATAATAATTAATCTTGTTTTCTTTAATTGGTTTTATGTGTTTATTTTAATACGGACACTTGTGAGTTTCATAACTATTATTATTAAAATACTCACAGTAAAACACTTTTCGTACCTAATACTAGATTAATTATTTCCCATGTAATTAATAAATATAATATTTACTTATAACTAACTTTTTGTTGTTGTTGCTAAAGTTTTCATTGTCTCCGTTGTTGCTATGCCGCTTGTTTACTGCTACGTTGTCTTCTCAAAATAGTGCCCCATTTGCTATTATTGTTTTTTTATTTATATAAATATCAACAAATTATTTATATTTTATTTTGCTAATTGCTTTTACACAATATCGACAAACTGTGTGATGTATCACGTTTTCAATTTTAATTTGGTTTTCGTTCTTGTTGTTGATTTAATTAATATTTAATATTAATTTTATTTATTTCAATTTTAAGCAATATTAATTTACAGCTACGTTCATTAATTTATATATTTTGTTTTGTTTGTTTTTATGAGAAAAATGATTTTTCGCTAAATATTTTTTCGCGTGCGATTGGTTTTTGTCTGCCGATAAGTCATGTATACGTGGCTCGCTATTTTGCATTTGCTCAAAAAAACACTTGGAGTTAAAAAAAAATTTCTATGTTTTAGTCTTAGACTTAAGACAGTTTTTGGGGTCAATTTTCGCGCGATTTCGCGATACTCAACTCAAGACTTTACTGGTTTTGGGGTTTCTCTGTCTTAAAATTTGTTGTCTGTTTACAATGAATGAAATCACCCGGAAATTATGCAACTTTATTATGAAATCAATAGTATGCAGCTAAACACATCAACGTATGGCTACAGAGCAAATATGGTTGAAAACATGCTTAAAAAGTAAGGAAAATTAAGACCGGGTATGACCGAAGATTTCATATTCATGCAACTTGCAAGGATTAAAGCCAGGGTAGTAAATGGTAAAACTCAATGACTTTGGCATATTTAGTTATTGAATTATTGCGCTTTTAGTAGGTACTCCGTTTATGGGAAGTTAGCGTGTTTATCTTGCGATTTCTTCCATTCTCACAATGTTGCGAAGAGTTCCTATATTATTGATGCTATGCAAATTTCGTTATTGCAACTTTAGTGGTTTAAGAAGTATGTACATTAAACTTAATAGAAGGCTGGGCCACGCCCACATGTGCCCCTTGATACTGCGATCCCCTCTGATAAATTAGAGTTTTATATGGATCTTTATTTAGTGCTTAGTGATGTCATCAAGGAACGCGCAGTCCAACGGAGTCGAGCAGCTACGACGATGTGACCAGATAAGCCTTCTACGAGCGATTGAAGCGCACCTCTGAAAGCTTCCCCCGCCAACATACCAAAATCGTTCACGGCGAATATAACGCCAGGGTACACAGTCATCGACTGACACTCGACGCAAACGGTTGTGCTCTCAGTTATATTGTCTGCAAATTTAGTTAAACCAGAACTGTTTATAATCTCATTGCTCCTCGCACTCTACTTCCTCAAACTTTTTAGTAAATTCTATTAATTGAACTAAAATCGTGAAAATATTTCCCCTTTGGGGATCAATTCAGAAAATTATAGGGTTGCCCTATTGTCTTCTAGTACACAACCAAAAAACAAAAAAATGGAGCAATTGTCGAAGGAAGAGTTCCTACTTTACCAACAACAAAAAAAGATAGCCCGAAATACATTGTGGTAAGTTCAAGTGAAACAAGCAAACCTTTAAATAAATTTTCATGCTTCGCTGTTCATAAAGCCCTAAAAAAGAAAAAAAATTACAGCAACAAAACACCTCATTGGCATTTGTAGTGTGAAAATTGAAGCGCAAAAATTTAAACTCCTCAAAAGGCATTATCTACGCTCCATGTTTAAATCAAGTCTCAGACAATAAAATAATTGAAAATTTGAAAGAACGGGGTGTTACTCATTGAGAGCACGAAAATATACGCCACGTGGAATTTAATATGATGGAAAGTGCGGCACCTGAAGGCTTCATACAAAAAAGCAAGCGATTGGCGAATGTCAACAGGAGCAGGCCTTCTTGAGTCTGATGCCGGGACGTCGAGTGTTGAAGGTAAGCGTAATGAATGCGACAAAATTTTGTCTAATGTTTATATTTCAGGCAAAGTGTTGCAGATCTGCCCACACTTTAATCCACTTAAATATATTTTTGAAAAAAAAAAAACCCCAAGGGAATTACCTTTTGAAGGGGCTGATAGTGGCAGTACGTCCATAATGAACGAAAGCGCGGCCAGCCAAATACTGAATTGAAATGAAGTATAAGTATTCCTCTCCACAGTAATTTCTCCGTAATTTATTTATCTTTATTTATTTACCTTAATTTATTTATCTCTGTACTTTATTTGTCTTTGTATTTTAAAATATTTAATTCCAATTACTGTTGAGATGAATACTTATTTAATACGGTTGTCGGGGTATGTCGACGTAGGGGGCCGAGTTCGAATAATTAAAATATGATTATTTTGAGTTAAAACGTTATAAAATTTTTGTTTAATAATTCATAAGTTTGGGTTATACAAATATGTATGTGTGTGTGTGTTTCCAATTTTGGTTAATTGTTCTTAATTTCGTATATATAGCGTAGAATTTAATGTTAATATACATATGTACATATTGTTACGAGTTCAGATATACTAATCCGTTTTGTGTCCTGGGCTTATTCCTTCGCTGTAGGTTATTGCCGATTAATTTTGTGTGGATTCCTTGTTTCAAAACGTTTTAATATGTTAAAGTTATTTTCCTTTTGTTTCTCTTTCTGTTTTTGTGTGTGAAGTTGGGGCGGTTGATATTCCTCTGCATTACGCCTCTATTACTTTATGTAATTTGTGGGAGTAATGCAGAGGAGTATTTGTTTGGAATAAACATCCCGGCCACCTTGCAGAATCTGCGAAATAATTGAGTATTAGTAGGGTCACATATATTGGAGGTTTTGAAATGAAATCGAGTAATTATTAGAAGTATACTTAGGGTTAGATGGTGCCAGTAAGGGTCCAGCCAAATGCTGTATTCTGCGCTACCACTGTACCATTATCGGGTTTGAAGAGTCCACTTCTTATAATTTGAGGGTATATATCCGCTCCAATCTCCAACGTTATCTCTTTGTTGCTGTGGAATTGAGGGTCAGCGAGGACTAAATGTTCAAAGCGCATATGCACATCGTCACTTAAGTCTCGCTCACATGGTTTTTTGGGTAACTTGTGTGTTATAACTGCGTTACATTCCAAACAAAACTTTGTATCATTATTTGAGCTAATTTTGATGCTACAATTACGATAAGTGTTGAGGTATGCAATTGGCAGTTTTAATTTTTTAACGAGTTCGGCCGCTATATTTGTAATTTTGAGGGTAGGGTTTGAAATGGCTCGAACTTTATGCCATTCACCATCGCATCTTAATCGGATCTTCAATGTGGGTACTAGGGTCTGCTTAGCCAGTAAGGATGGTAGTCGGGTCTCTATTGCAAGTGGATGTTTCTCAACAGTATTTGCATCGTTGGCCGGGTATAGCCTCGGATGTCCGTGTAGGGATGAGTGATGCTTCCCATGACAAGTGGAGCATCGATTTTTGCTTGTGCATCCTTCTGTCTTGTGCGACCTGGCTAAGCAATTAACGCAGTAGTGGTGTTTTATTACTGCTTCGTATTTCTTATTTATGTTGTATGAAGAGTATGTAGCGAAAGTTACTAGACGGTGGTCTTTTTTGCATATTCCGCAGGCGACATGACGATGTGACGTGGGTTTTCTGTGATGTGAGATCGTTTTTCGTACTGTGCGGTCATAACATTCTTTTTCTTCACGAATAGTGGGAAGGGTCGACTTGAAACGTTGAATGCGTCGTGACATCGTTTCGTCTTCCGAAATCGGTGTAATGCTACGGGTTGCGCTACGGGACCGGATGGTAATTGTTGAGCCCATGCGACGAGGTTTGGGTGAGTTGGTGATTGTTGGGGCCATTTCACTAAAAAAGAAGAGAAAACTTGTATGTTATTCTGTATTTAATATCACAATTTTTATGATGGGGCGGGTTATTGTGCCTTGAGCAGTTCGGATTTCAACCACTCGTGTTTTATTGTCTAAGCCGGGGAAGGCCTTTTGTATTCGACCGAGCTTCCATTCGTTGGGTGAAATATTTTCGTTTCTAATAACGACAAAGTCGTTAACTTCAATATTACGTTGTGGATGTTTCCATTTGTATCGTTTGTGTAGCTCCTTAAGGTACTCTTCCTTCCATCTCTTGCAAATGGGCTGGTACAGTATTTTTAGTTTCTGCCATCTGTTAACGATGCTTAAGTTTGCATCCTCTAAATTGGGTTCGGCAGGGGTTAACATTGGGGTACCTATAAGGAAGTGTCCTGGAGTTAGAGGTTCCAAGTTTGATGAGTCGTCGCTTATGGGGCTTATTGACCGAGAGTTTAAACAACTTTCAATGCGGGTCAATAGGGTAGCAAATTCTTCAAACGTGAATTTTTGTAGTTTTGCGATCTTTTTTAGGTGGGTTTTTAGACTTTTTACGCCTGCTTCCCATAATCCACCCATATGTGGAGCTCCTGGTGGGTTGAAGCGCCATGAGATATTTTGATGGCTATGGAGAGATGTAATTTGAGTTCGAAGTGTCTGTAATAATTCACGTCGATCTTTCATTAGCAACTGTGAAGTTCCTATAAAGTTTGTTCCGTTGTCGGAATAAAGATTGGCGGGACATCCACGCCTCGAGAAGAAACGGGAGAATGCTGCTAGGAAGGCTTGCGTAGTGAGATCGCTAACGGGTTCGAGATGTATTGCTTTAGTTGAGAAGCATACAAATACACATATATATCCTTTAGTGATTAGACATGCTCTCCCAGTGTAGTTTTTGATGTCATAGGGTCCAGCAAAGTCGATACCAGTGGCAGCAAACGGCCGGGTTAGGATGGTTCGTTCATTTGGAAGAGCTGCCATTATTTGGGTTTGTTGAGCCTTGTTGTGTATGATACACGTTTTGCATTGATGAATTATTGTTTTAATCAGCATCTTTGCTTTGGGTATCCAGAATTCTGTCCTTAGGAGTCGGAGAACTAGCTGATTTCCGCCGTGTAACGTTGCTAAATGGGTAAATTGAGTTAGTAATTTTGTTAAACGACTATTATAGGGTAACAAGATAGGGTGGCGCTCATTATATGATAGCGCTGCGGAATTGGTTAATCTTCCGTCACTTCGCATAACTTCTTTAGGGTCAATGAATGGATTTAAAGTCAATAGTAAACTTTTCTTATGTATTTGGGTTTTACGGGTCAATGCATCATATTCTTCTCGGAAATGTGTTTTTTGGGTGTGAATAATTAACTTCATTCGGGTTGTTTTGAACTCTTCCGGGGTTATTTCGTGCCTTGAGTAATCAGTTTCTCGTCTCCTTGGTGAGGCATTTGCGCAAAACCTGAATAGGTAAGCGATAACGCGAATAGCTCTGGGGAATGTGGAAAACCTTTCGAGTATATCCTCTTGGGTGGTTATCGCAAACGTCTTAACGGGTTTGAATTCCACGGTAGTGTTGTATGTTTTCTCCGATGCTGGAAAATGCTCCTTTTCATGTTGTAGCCATTGGGGTCCATGCCACCAGAGGTTGCAATTAAATAGATCGGTGGGTGTACATCCTCGGCTTGCTAAGTCTGCGGGATTGTCTTGGCTTTCCACATGGTTCCAATTTTCGACTCCCACTTTCTCAGTGATTGCAGCTACTCGATGAGAAACGAAAGTGGTCCATGAACAGGGTGGTTTGTTTAACCAAGCAAGAACTATGGTTGAGTCAGTCCAAAAATAATTTTTATATTGGGTTAGGTGTAGTTGGGATACGGTAGAGTTAACAAGGTTAGCTAGTAGAACCGCTCCGCAGAGTTCCAATCTGGGTAGGGATACGGTTTTAATGGGAGCAACTCTTGTTTTTGAGACTAAGAGAGTTGTCCATATTTTGTGTCCAACTAAAACCCTTATATAAAGTGTCGCGGCATATGCTTTTTCTGAAGCATCAGAGAAACCGTGGAATTCGATGGTGGCTGTTGGGTCAAAATGGGTCCATCTGGGTATTTAAAGTTTGTTTATGTTGTCGTAATCCTTTACGAAGCTGTTCCATCGATGAAGGGTGAGGGGCTTCAGGCTTTCATCCCAGTCAGTTTTATCTAGCCATATTTGTTGCATAATTATTTTTGCCGTGATTACGATGTATTGGACTAAGCCAACCGGCTGGGTCAAACAATTTTGCTATGGCTGATAAAACTTCACGTTTGGTGTGTACGGGTTTTTTCTCCATCGGATTGACGAGGAAGAAAAGTGAATCCTTTTTGGAGTTCCATCGAATGCCCAAAGTTTTGGTGTTCTCGGATTCCGAAAGGTTGAGTGTTTCCGTCTATAAAAGATGATCCTGTGAAAGTCCTTTCAGAATGTGTGGGTCATTGGAGGTCCATTTTCGCAGAGCGAATCCTGGGGACTTCAGAGCGGAAATGAGTTCATCTCGTGCTGACTTTGCCGTGGTCAGGTCATGTGTTCCAGGTAAAACATCGTCTACATACATTTCCTGGCGAAGTATTTTGGCTGCTAATGGGTGGGTTTCGTCTATATCATCAGCTAGCTTCATGAGGGTACGGATCGCTAGATACGGCGCACAATTTATGCCGAACGTGACTGTTTGCAATTCGAAGTCTTCTATTGTGTCTTCCGGGGACTTCCTAAATAATATCCTTTGGAACCGAGTGTGATTAGGGTCTACGAGTATTTGCCGGTACATTTTCTGAATATCCACATTAAAAACGAATTGGAAGAGTCGCCAATTTGTGATTAGAATGACTAGGTCTTTCTGTAAAGTAGGCCCGATATGTAAGACGTCATTCAAGCTTTTGTGATTTGACGTGGGGCAAGATGCATTAAATACCACACGCAATTTCGTGGTTATACGATCGGGTTTAATGACTGCGTGGTGTGGTAAGTAATATTGGGTCGCTTTACCAGAAGGGTCATATTCTACTTTCTTCATTTGTCCGAGTTCCAAATATTCCATAATTGCTTTGTCATATTCTGCCTTCACTTCGGGTTTTTTAAGTAAAGCTCGTTCATTTCGGAGGAATTGGGCCAACGCTATATGTCTAGAGTATCCGATATCAATATCGTCGGGTTCTTTGAAGAGAAGGGTTACTATTAAGCGCCCATTTGGATTATGACGGGCAGTTTTTTGGAAAATTTCCTCACAAATTTGATCTGATTTGGAAACTACGGATTCCTTTGGGATTTCCTCCACCTCCCAAAAACGTGTGAGTAGATTCTCAGGGTTCACTTTATTGTGAAATGAAACTATGGTGGAATTTTGGGTGGGTTGGGTGATGGGTCCGGACAATATCCATCCGAATTCTGTCTCTTGAGCTAAGAGTGAACCTAGTATGTTTCGCTTTACTCCATTGAGTAAAATACTTGGATAGATATCACTACCGATTAGTATATCCACGGGTCTGGGTTTGTGAAATTGGGTGTCGGCTAACGTGAATCCAAAATTTTCAAGACACTGCTTTGGATCTATGGGGTATGAGGGTAAATTATCAGTTAGGCTATTTAGTATAAATGCCTGTGCTGATAGCTTATAATTTGTGTTTAAGAGTGAGCAAAGCGTAATTTCACAAATACTCGTTGTTGTTGCTGAAACTCCATTGTTTAGTCCGGTCACTTGGGCTGATACAGAGTGGGTGGGTATATCCAAACTTCTCTGAAGTCTTCGAGGTTTAAATGTGGCTTCCGATCCTGAATCAATGAGAGCTCTCGCGGAATATCGCTGGCCATTATGTTCTATTTGAACCATTGCAGTACCGAGTAATATCTGCTTCCTACTTGGGTTGGGTTGGTCTTGGGTTGATGATATAGTGGACTGTATAATTGTAGTGTAGGCTTGCCGATTTGTATTTGTGCTTTGGGTGGATAATACGGTACTTGAAGCGTTTTCAGGGTTCGAGCTAGTGACTTTTGGTATTTCCGGAGTTGATTCAGGTCGAAAGCTGGATTCTCTGTGTATCAGAGTATTGTGTTTTTTGTGACACTTATGACACGAGAATTTACTCACACAGTTCTTGTAGCTATGTGAAATGGCCAAGCAGTTATAGCAATAACCATATTTTTTGATTGTGGAGATACGTGTCTCTACATTCATTGCGAGAAATTTGGGACATTCTCGAATAGGGTGCTGCTTTTTGCAGAGCTTACAGCTTTCTGTATCTATATTATTTTGAGTAAAGTTGAAATTATTATTTCTTTGGGTGTTAGAGGGTCTAGCAATTGGCGTTTCAGCCACGTTGGCATGAAAAGTGTTATATTTCTTTTCATCTGTTCTTTTAAATGTACCGGGGTGGAATGGGGTAATTTTGCTACTGAAGCTTTGAAGTTTCCAACAGATTCGAGAGTTTTGTATTTGTGGGTTAAAAAACTGTCGAAATTTGACCACGTCGGTATATCTGAATTATCTGCTAGGGTATATTCAAAGGTTTCGATAGTTTTCTTAGGTAGTTTTGAACTACAAAGATATATTAATATCGGATCCCAGCTTTGTGTGCCAATCTCAAGATTGTTTAAATTGGTTAAAACGTTATTAACGGAACGTTGTAAGCTTTTTATAGCACAACCTGTTTCCTGAGTTACTTGGGGTAGGTTAAAAAGGGTCTTTAATTGAGTGTTTACCTGCAACCTCTTATTTTCGTATTGGTCGACTAAATTTTTCCAGGCGAGTATGAAACCATCATTTGTTAAGGGTGCGTTTTGAATAACCTCTCTTGCTTCTCCTCGGGTCTTCTGAGTAAGATGAAAGAGTCTTTCAACATTACTAATCCTTGGGTTACGGATATACGGGGCTGTAAACATATCCCGAAAGGTGGGCCAAGTTGTGTAATCTCCGTAAAAGATGTCGGTGTCGCATGGTGGAAGGTGAACTGCAGGAGCGAAATCCATCATCGTGGCTTCTGAAGTCCTTTTCTTAATGGGTTGGGTTGACACCTGTGTTCTACGCGTATCTACATCTTCGTTGATGGAAGCTAAGCAAGAGAGGTACATTTGATAACTTTTTCGGTATTTTTCTTTCACTTTAAAGAAATCGATGGTTTCATGACTTTCGCGAGAAATTCTTCTAATCGCATCGTATGAGCGCTTTGCTTTTTCATAAAGCGAATTTAGTTCGACCCTTTTAATTTCTAGGGTATAGACCGATTCATCTTCACTTTGGGTCTGAAGATGGTCTTCCACGAATTCAATTAAATCCGTTGTTGTGATTTTGAAATCTTCCATTTCCATTTTTGGGTAAGAGATATTTAATCTTTGGGTTGAACGAGAAAAATAAGTCGCGTAGAGTTACGAAAATGTAATAAAACAAACTTTAAAAACTTTTCGTATAGTGTTTTATTTATTTTAAAAATTTCAAATTAATTTTCTTGTTTTTATCTCTTTGATGTTCGATGGTTAATATTTATATGAAATTATTGAATTTCTGATGAATCGTCGAAAAAAATCGATAAATAAAATTTTGCAGGGTTTTGCACTTTTTCCTACTGGGTCACCGTTTTAATTTCCTACTGGGTATTTGTCTTTTGACGTGCTGTTCGCTAGCAATTTTCGTCACCAACAAATATAAGCGAATGGGTGCGCTATTCGTTTGTAGTTAAGTAATTGCGGGTGTATATTTATTTAAAATATAATATCAGTTTAACGAGGAGAATGCAATAGCCGACGGCAAAATATATGCATATATTTTATTATTGCACTTCTTCTCTTGGGTAAGTATATGCAGGTATGTATGTACATACATATGTATAATTAAATAGGGCAAATCAAATTTTTGTCAACCCAATAAAACAAATAAATTATGCTTTAGGACACAATTTGACAATTGGGTATTTTTTGACAAATATGATTTGCACTTTATATTAATATATAGAAAAAATATGGGTCGCACTTACAAATTTTTTCCGCTTTTGATTAAGTTTGGTTCGTTTTTGTTTTTAATTACTTGTTCGGTGTTTGTTGCTTCAGCGTATAGGGTTTTTGTTTGTTGGGTGCACTCTTTTGAAACCTTCAGGTTGGGTTGTAGAATTCCAACGATGATGTTGTTGTTAAAATTCCCACGAAGACTTTTTCTTTTAATTATCGCGGCTCAATAGGACCAAAAATGTCGGGGTAAGTCGACGTAGGGCGCGGAGTTCGAATAATTAAAATATGATTATTTTGAGTTAAAACGTTATAAAATTTTTGTTTAATAATTCATAAGTTTGGGTTATACAAATATGTATGTGTGTGTGTGTTTCCAATTTTGGTTAATTGTTCTTAATTTCGTATATATAGCGTTAGAATTTAATGTTAATATACATACATATTGTTACGAGTTCAGATATACTAATCCGTTTTGTGTCCTGGGCTTATTCCTTCGCTGTAGGTTATTGCCGATTAATTTTGTGTGGATTCCTTGTTTCAAAACGTTTTAATATGTTCACTGTAATTTGTCTCACTAGTTGTGTTCACTTTATTATAATTCACTTGTAGTTCACTTGTAGTTCACTTGTGCTTTCGCTGCTGGCGGGATAATAATATGCCTTAAGGCAAAAGGCGCGGGAAAGTTATTTTCCTTTTGTTTCTCCTTCTGTTTTTGTGTGTGAAGTTGGGGCGGTTGATATTCCTCTGCATTACGCCTCTATTACTTTATGTAATTTGTGGGAGTAATGCAGAGGAGTATTTGTTTGGATTAAACAATGGTTATTGATGTTTTACTATCTTCTATCATTCAAAGCGTTATCTTCTTCATGTTTGTCTTGTGATAATACTTAAATTAAAATACCCATTTATTTTGTATACAATATTTTAATGTATAAATATATGTAATTAAAAACTGACAAATGAATTAAAATACATTTAAGAAAACATTAATGCGTATATGGCTTGTCTTTTAATTTCTCCAACATTGTTGGGCATATGGTCATCAGGTTTAATAGAATCTTCCGTAGTAGTTGATGGATCTGAACCATCGTCGAACGAAGTGGAACCATTATTAATTAAAATGTTGTGGAGAATACAGCAGACAAGAAACCAATCGCAGCATAATTTATGATTTTTTTTTGTTAAGCAGACGCATCCTTAGCTGCTTAAGGCTTCCAAATCTTTCTTTTAAAAGCCCAAAACAATGCTCTACTCTAACCCGGTATTTACTGTGCCGTAAATTAAATGCAATTTGGGCGTTTCTATCCAACTGTCTTGAGTTGCTTCTGTATGGAGTTATTAACGTTCCAGATAAAGGGTATGCCAAGTCCCCAGCAATCCATTGCTGTGAAGAAAAATACCGCTCATTTTGCTGAAAGAGTGAGCTCACTCACTTCGATATATACGGGCATCATGCCAGCTCCCGGGGTGACCAACCACAACATGTCGAATTACTCGTTTATAGTCACAAACTATTTGTGCTTTTATTGAATATATGCGATTTCTGAAGAAGTATGATGCATGGTCTTCAATTGGCGATTCTGCTAATTTAATCTCGGTTCCATCAACATATCCAATACAAAACGGTAACCAATATATGTATATACTTAGATTGGTGACGCAAGAACACTTTAAAGATATAGTTTCGCCGTCTTCCATTCCAAAAATTGTCGCTATTTTTCTATATGCTGCGCTTTCTCCCGACGAACCCAATCGAAACAGTGTGATTGCTAATTGCAATTCGTCAGAAAATTGCTTACATGAGTGCGCTTTGTTGAATTCCTAATCGTTTTTTATTAAATCAGACAGCATATTATATTGGTCTCTATCTACTCTTAACATTTGGCGGAATCGGTCTTCCTCCTCTGTTGTCAAAATATTATTGTGCCAAATTTCTGACTTAGGTATTGTGCTAAAAACTCCTCGCCGACATTCCATAACAACAGATATATTGTCAGCCAATTCATCTAACACTGCATCCACTGCGTCATCATCACTTTCGATTTCTAGAAGAAAATTGTTATTAACTGAAATTCTGTATAAAAATATTTCTTTCCTCCAATGTCCATAATTTCTTCAGCAGCTTCATCAATTAAAGCGGTAGTTAATTTTTCTCTAAAACTTTTTTCGGCATATTTTCCAATTTGTGCGAAAATTTTGTTTACAAACAAGGTTTTTCTTCACCGATCAGCTGTGAAAAAATAGTATTTGCAAGGGTTGCACAGAAATCACAAAACCGACGTTCACTGTTGATGGCAAATATTTGCAATTGCATATTTTTGCAAACTCAGATGTACAAGATTCTGAATTGCTCTAATAAAACAACCATAATAAAACTAACAAATTCAACGAACTCTCTCCCAACAACAAGTGCAGTCGATAATTCAGTCGATAATTCATCCGTCACTTCGTTACCTACCGCAAACCCCACCACAGGATTGATCATGAGAATTCTTCAGTGGAATATAATAATTTAACAAAACCCAGATTTAAATTTACTCATAAATGAATTCTCACCAGAAATCATTGCATTACAAGAAATTCACCTCCTAGTAAACAAAACAGCGTATACGCCTCACAAATACATCGGCCATTTTCATAATATACCACAAAACAAATCTTCTAAACAAGGCATTCCCCTATTTATTAAAAAACAAATCAGACATAAAATTATCCCTATATTATCAAAAATTTCAGTCATTGCATTTTTTTTATTGCGTGAACGGAATTCTTGAAAATATTTTTTATGGATTCAGGACAACATGGTATGTATTTAATATTAATGATATAATAATTAATTTAGTTAATGTATTATTATGTTTTTTCGGGAAAACAATGAATCATTAAAAAACAAATTTTTTTTTCAATTTTTTAGAAATTAGTGTTTTTTTTTAGTGTCGGGCGAGGTCGAGCTATGAACTATTTTTCCTAGTAAACTACAGGGTTTCTACTTAGCATTAAGCTTAAACATTTTCCCCCCTTTTAAAAAAGTGCGTTGAAAAAAGTTGGTCAGTTGCATAAAATCAGTACTGTTTTATTTATTTTCTTTAATTAAATACTGAAATCCTGCTTAATTATTCTATACGGGTGGTATATAGATGGTATAAAGGGGGGCTATATCGGAGCCGGTGTGAAAATTGGACAATGGACGTGGCACCACCCACTTTCTTGTGAAATCCCATATCTCGGGACTCGACTGACCGATTTCGACAAAATTTGAAACGTAACATTATTTTCATTTTCCTGTGTCACTCTGTGAAAAAGAGCGAAATCGGACTACAACCACGCCTACTTCCCACATAACACAATTTAAAATTCCATTTGATTTTTTCACTTTTCAGTACACAAATAAAGAATTAATTAATATAACGGAATAAAATTTTGCGGTAATAATTCCCTTAAAGTAAGCTACCTTTTGCATATTAGTAGTATGTGGGATGACCAAAAATAGATAAAATCTGGTCGGCATTACCTCCTACTCAAATATATTCCACATAAAATGCTCGGTTGCACCCGAAATTAGCCCTTCCTTACTTATTTAATTTTAATATATTGCATTATTATATTCAATCATGAATTTTTATTCATTTTCATTCATAAAATCAGTTTATATAATTTGGTCCGGTTTTTGAGACCAAATGCTCCTATTTTTTTTTGCTTTTTTCTTTTTTTGTTTATAGTAGGAGGAAGCATCGAAAGCCGGAGTGCGGGACTTTAATCCGCTAAACCTAACCTACTCCCACCTCATATCTATCCCACGGGACCACTGGACACAGTATTACTTCATGGGAGAGAAGAAGGCGTTTAAGTCTCCTCTATTGCACGGACTGACTGACGCCTGATCTGTTCTAAATGTCTCAATTTTGTCATAATTAGAATTGCCGCTTCGCTGACAGCTTTCCACTTTACAGAGGACTCGCACATAAGTGATGTAAAATTTTCCACCGTGATACTACCTCCAAGGGTGGTTTTCAGCTTCTCCCTTATACTAGAAAACCGAGGGCAACAAAAGAACACGTGTTCAGAGTCTTCTATACACTCTGTACACGTCGGACAGTATTGACTAAAGTCATGACGATATTTAAATAGGTAGCTTTTGAAGCAACCATGCCCACTGAGTATTTGGGTAAGGTGGAAATCCAGGTCTCCATGTTGTCTACCTATCCACAAATGTATGTCCGAAATCAGTCGGTAAGTCCACCGTCCTTTGCATGAAGTTTACCACCGCAGCTGCCACGATGCAATGCTTTTTATTCTCTCTTCTCTTTTTTCTGTGGTAGACGTCTCTGATAAGTAATATATTCGCGCGAATTCGTCTCCCTGGATGTCAATCGGCGCCATACTGGCTAATACCTCAGCAGCGTCATTTGAAATGGTTCGGAAAGCACTTATCACACGTATTGCTGAAAGCCTATGCACTGTGTTAATTGGTCTAGCATATGATTTTGTTTCTAGCGCATGTATCCATATTGGAGCCGCATACAGGATCACTGAGTTTATTAGCTTAGCTATTAATAAACATCGTCGGCTGGAACGCACACAGCCTTTATTTGCCATCATTGCAGATAACGCATTATATATTTTATTTGCTTTACTTGTCGCATTTTCTAAGTGGTCCTTGAACTTTAATCTTGAGTCCACTATTACCCCAAGATACTTCAACTGCGGCTGTGAAGTAATCTCACATTCTCATATGGTCCCACTGGTGATAGTGTAGCTCTCGAATAGCAATCTTGTATTTTGAGCTTTTCTTATATTTGCCCACTTTGCGGAGTTGAACGCATTCTTCACATCCAGGGTTGTTAGCGCGCAGTATTTTTTTGTACCACCTTTCCATCTTTTTCCCCTTATTGCATATTTCGCAGTATCAACTAATTCTCTTAGTGCGTCAATAGTGGACCTCTTTTTTATAAAGCCGTATTGTTTCTCTGATAATCCGGCGGCTTTTTGGATTTGCTAACTCCATGCGGTTTCTTACAATGCTTTTGCACACTTTCCCAATCGTGTCTAGCATGCAAAGAGGTCGATATGATGAAGGTGCTTCTGGTGGATTTTTTGGCTTTGAGAGTAGAACCAAACGCTGTATCTTCCACGGATCGGGGAACAGCTTTTCTAATACACACGCATTGTATATTTTAACAAATAAACTGGGTCTTAGAGTTATGGCTTCTTTAAGGGCTCTATTTGGTATACCATCTATGAAAGGCGCTTTAGAGTTTTTGATTTTTTTCGTAATAGCCAATAGTCCGTTTTCTGTTACTAATAGGGGTGGCTCCGTAGCTTCATTTCGTTTAATATAGGAAACGGAGGCATGTGTCGGATACTAAGTGGGCTGCGTTTTCGCCTGATGCCTTTGCCGCACTCCAGACGTCAGTATCAAATTCCTTTTGCCGCCAACTTCGTTTTCGAGAGGTATTTCTCGCACAGTGTTCCGTTTCTTGGGAGTACGAAACTTCAGCAATTATAGCCATATGGTGACTATTTGTGTACATATCTGACACCTTCCACTTAGTATGCCTACTAAGCACGTCGTTAGCAAACATTAAGTCTATTATTGAACCTTAATTTCCCTTTTGAAAGGTATTTTGTGTGCCACTGTTTAAAATCGTAAGGTTTCCTATGTGCGCTGTAATGTGCAACGTTTCTTCAGCAAACTGAGTTTTGCAATGATTATTGCCTACTTATCATAACTGAGTATATAGAAATAAGTATTAGTAAGTAAGAATTCGTACATACATACGTATGTAAGTTTTTGGTAAATAAGCAAAATTTTTTATAAACAGTAAATGATTCAATAAAGTAATCGCGTTCAGCTTTGCAATTCAATTAGCTTGTTTCGATTGTACGGTGACCGAGCCATAAGTGGCGCCCGAGAATTCAATAATTTGAAGTTGCCTATTTACACCTAAAACTTTACTTTAAATAAGGAAACACAAAAATCGCCGCAAAACAAACGCGCATCAAGTGTTGCGATGTAATGGGTTGTCAAAAAAGTCTTGCGGTATTTTCGCTAGTTGGCGCTGAAAACGCGTAGTTCTAGTTTTATTTGTCGCATCGGGTCATGCCTTACCTTTTTGGAAAGCTCATTTCACTAACACGTGTTTGATTGATTGTTGTTTCTTTTAAGTCGTTCGTGAGTTATAGCGTCGCAAACATGGAGCAAAATAAATAGAAAATACGGCATATTTTACAGCACTACTACGATAAAGGCAAAAATGCATCTCAAGCCGCCAATAAAATTTGTGCAGTTTATGGACCCGATACAGTTTCCATTTCCACCGCACAACGATGGTTTCAAACTTTTCGTTCTGGTGTAGAGGTGGTTGAAGATGCGCCACGCTCCGGAAGGCCTGTCGTCGAAAATTGCGATGAAATCGCTGAATTGGTCGAAAGAGACCGGCATAGTAGCAGCCGTAGCACCGGTCAAGAGCTGGGCATGAGTCATCAAACCGTTATAAACCATTTGAAGAAGCTTGGAGTCACTAAGAAGCTCGATGTATGGGTGCCACACGAATTGACGAAAAAAAATATCTTTGACCGTATAGACGCATGCGAATCGCTTCTGAATCGCAACAAAATCGACCCGTTTTTGAAGCGTATGGTGACTGGCGATGAAAAGTGGGCCACTTACGATAACGTAAGGCGCAAACGCTCGTGGTCGAAAAGCGGTGAAGCGGCCCAGACGGTTGCCAAGCCTGGATTGACGGCCAGGAAGGTTCTTCTGTGTGTTTGGTGGGATTGGCAGGGAATAATCCACTATGAGCTGCTCCCTTACGGCCAAACGCTCAATTCGGACCTGTACTGCCAACAACTGGACCGCTTGAAGGCAGCACTCATGCAGAAGAGGCCATCTTTGATCAACAGAGGCCGAATTGTCTTCCATCAAGACAACGCCAGGCCACACACATCTTTAGTGACGCGCCAGAAGCTCCGGGAGCTCGGATGGGAGGTTATTTTGCATCCACCGTATAGTCCGGATCTCGCACCAAGTGATTACCACTTGTTTCTGTCCATGGCGAACGCGCTTGGTAGTCTGAAGTTGGCCACAAGTTAGTCCTGTGAAAATTGGCTCTCCGAGTTTTTTGCCAATAGGGAAGCGAGCTTCTATCAGAGGGGCATTATGAAGTTGGCATCTCGTTGGGAACGCGCCATCGAACAAAACGGCGCATATTTGACTTGAATCGCATTATTGTAACCAATTTTATGAACAATTGAAAATTCAATAAAAATACCGCAAGACTTTTGTGACAACCAATATTTCAAAAATGCTAATAAGCAATAAAGCCAACAATTGCGTGATTTATTAATTGGCAAATGCAAAAGAAACATCAAGATTTTCATTAAAATATGTAGAAAGTTGACAACCAAAAAAAAAGACACCAACCTGCAACCGAAACCATTGGTTTTCGGAAAATGCAAAAGAACAGCTGGTATGACGAGGAGTGCCGTGTCGCAGCGGCGGGAAAACGAACTACCCACCTCAGAACGTTACGATTGACCACAACACGAGAGTTACAGTTTGCGCTCCGTGGAGAATCAGACGCAGTTGCGGCTTGTGCTACGTCAAGAATCAGACTGACTCTGCCATCAGATCAGCAACTCAAGTCTGCCCTAATGTGTGGGTATACCGCACATTCCAACAGACTCAACATATGCCGAGTCTGTTGTTGTGGTCACGAACTGGCGGATCATGCGATGTGGTGCACAACTGCATGCCGTCAGTTGTCGTAACCTGAGATGTAACTCCCCCAGAGCTACTCTGAGAAGTCTCCTGACTTCTTTTATTTATAATTTTCAAACTTATTTTTTTCATTTTTTCTTTTACATAACCAAGGAATAACAATAATTATGCTTATTAATATCATTTTATTTATTGAGGCACTTATGCCATAAAATACGTTTTTGTGATACTTTAGCTCTTCTATTTCTTTGATATTCTTAAAATTATTTACCAGAATTATGTCAAAGTTTATTTTTGACCCCTAGGTTTGGCTTAACATTTTAACAGGATGTATAAGTTTATCAATATTTTAGTTTTGTTATTACTAAAATTTTCTTGATTAATTATTATTTCACACAATTTATCATATAATTATTTTGCAGCTAAAGTTTCTTTCATCACAATTCTGAATAAGCCTCAAATGATTAAAGTGTCATCACTTATTTCTTGAATGATTGTCTTGTTGTTATACTTAAATTCACAATTATTAGAAAAGATACAATTCTTACTTAACTCTAGTTTTTTTAACAAAGTATTGTCTTTATATATAAATTCAATTTCTAAATTATTCTTATTTGGCAATGGTGTAATTAATGTTAAATCTGTAGAAAATATGTTTTTGGTATTTGTATAGCGAACGCAAGTGCTTCATTTTTGAAAGCTACTACTCCTACTGTGGCTAGTTTCAGCTTATTAGAATCTATATCGAAGCTATTTATTTCTTCTTTTGTCAACATTCCCGGATATATAAAATTGTTTTTAGCGTCGGCTATATTATTTTGAATTTCGTGGATCTTCCTTTCAACATGTCTTAATTTGTTTATTTGATCATTCTTCTTCTTCTTAATTGGCGTAGACACCGCCTACGCGATTAAAGCCGAGTTAACAACAGCGCGCCAGTCGTTTCTTCTTTTCGCTGCGTGGCGCCAATTGGATATTCCAAGCGAAGCCAGGTCCTTCTCCACTTGGTCCTTCCGACGGAGTGGAGGTCTTCCTCTTCCTCTGCTTCCCCCGGCGGGTACTGCGTCGAATACTTTCAGAGCTGGAGTGTTTTCATCCATCCGGGCAACATGACCTAGCCAGCATAGCCGCTGTCGTTTAATTCGCTGAACTATGTCAATGTCGCCGTATATCTCGTACAGCTCATCGTTCCATCGGATGCGATATTCGCCGTGGCCAATGCGCAAAGGACCATAAATCTTTCGCAGAATTTTTCTCTCGAAAACTCGTAACGTCGACTCATCGGTTGCTGTCATCGCCCAAGCCTCTGCACCATATAGCAGGACGGGAATTATGAGCGACTTATAGAGTTTAGCTTTTGTTCGTCGAGAGAGGACTTTACTTTTCAATTGCCTACTCAGTCCGAAGTAGCACCTGTTGGCAAGAGCAATCCTGCGTTGGATTTCTAGGCTGACATTATTAGTGGTGTTAATGCTGGTTCCTAAATAAACGAAATTATCTACAACTTCAAAGTTATGACTGTCAACAGTGACGTGAGAGCCAAGTCGCGAGTGCGACGAATGTTTGTTTGATGACAGGAGATATTTCGATTTGCCCTCGTTCACTACCAGACCCATTTTCTGTGCTTCCTTGTCCAGCCTAGAGAAAGCAGAACTAACGGCGCGGGTGTTGAGGCCGATGATATCAATATCGTCGGCATACGCCAGCAGCTGTACACTCTTATAGAAGATAGTACCTTCTCTGTTTAGTTCTGCAGCTCGAACTATTTTCTCCTCGTTTGGTATCGAACGGCTCGGAGAGGTCCTTCCCGATCCTGACGGAGCTTTTCGTGTTGTTCAACGTCAGTTTACACAGCCGTATTAGTTTTGCGGGGATACCAAATTCAGACATCACGGCATAAAGGCAGCTCCTTTTCGTGCTGTCGAAAGCAGCTTTGAAATCGACGAAGAGGTGGTGTGTGTCGATTCTCCTTTCACGGGTCTTTTCCAAGATTTGGCGCATGGTGAATATCTGGTCGGTTGTTGATTTTCCAGGTCTGAAGCCACACTGATAAGGGTCCAATCAGTTTGTTGACGGTGGGCTTTAATCTTTCACACAATACGCTCGATAGAACCTTATATGCGATGTTGAGGAGGCTAATCCCACGGTAGTTGGCGCAGATTGTGGGGTCTCCTGTTTTATGGATTGGGCATAGCACACTTAAATTCCAATCGTTGGGCATGCTCTCGTCCGACCATATTTTACAAAGAAGCTGATGCATGCTCCCTATTAGTTCTTCGCCGCCGTGTTTGAATAGCTCGGCCGGTAGTCCGTCGGCCCCTGCCGCTTTGTTGTTCTTGAGGCGGGCAATTGCTATTCGAACTTCTTCATGGTCGGGTAATGGAACGTTTGCTCCATCGTCATCGATTGGGGAATCGGGTTCTCCTTCTCCTGGTGTTGTGCGTTCACTGCCATTCAGCAGGCTGGAGAAGTGTTCCCTCCATAATTTAACTATGCTCTGGGCATCAGTGACTAGATCACCTTTGGGGGTTCTACAAGAGTATGCTCCGGTCTTGAAACCTTCTGTAAGCCACCGCATTTTTTCGTAGAATTTTCGAGCATTACCCCTGTCGGCCAGTTTATCAAGCTCTGCGTACTCACGCATTTCGGCCTCTTTCTTCTTCTGTCTGCAAATGCGTCTCGCTTCCCTCTTCAACTCTCGGTATCTATCCCATCCCGCACGTGTAGTGGTCGATCGTAACGTGGCGAGGTAGGCAGCCTGTTTTCTCTCCGCTGCGACACGGCACTCTTCGTCGTACCAGCTGTTCTTTTGCTCTTTCCGAAAACCAATGGTTTCGGTTGCAGCTGTACGTAAGGAATTTGAAATGCAGTCCCACAGTTCCCTTATACCGAGTTGTTGACTAGTGCTCTCAGAGAGCAGGAGTGCAAGCCGAGTCGAAAATCGTTCGGCTGTCTGTTGTGATTGCAGCTTCTCGACGTCGAACCTTCCTTGTGTTTGTTGGCGTGTGTTTTTTGCTGCACAGAGGCGAGTGCGAATCTTAGCTGCAACAAGATAGTGGTCCGAGTCGATGTTAGGACCTCGGAGCGCACGCACACCTAAAACACTGGAGACGTGTCTTCCATCTATCACAACATGATCGATCTGGTTGGTAGTTTTTTGTAGTTTTTCGATCCGGAGACAGCCAGGTAGCTTGATGAATCTTCTTATGCTGGAATCTAGTACTACAGATAACCATATTTCGGGCCCCGGCGAAGTCAATCAGCCTCAACCCATTTGATGATGTTTCGTCGTGGAGGCTGAATTTACCGACCGTAGTGCCAAATATACCTTCTTTGCCCACCCTGGCGTTAAAGTCGCCAAGCACGATTTTGACATCGTGGCGGGGGCAGCTCTCATAAGCGCGCTCCAAGCGCTCATAGAAGGCATCTTTTGTCACATCGTCCTTCTCATCCGTCGGGGCGTGGGCGCAAATCAGCGATATGTTGAAGAACCTCGCTTTGATGCGGATTGTGGCTAGACGTTCATTCACCGGAATGAATGATAGTACTCGGCGACGGAGTCTCCCTCCCACCACGAATCCAACACCAAACTTGCGCTCCTTTATATGGCCACTGTAGTAAATGTCACAAGGACCTACTCGTCTCTGTCCTTGTCCCGTCCATCGCATTTCTTGGACGGCGGTGATGTCAGCCCTTATTTTTGCGAGGACATCAACCAGCTGGGCAGCGGCACCTTCCCAATTAAGGGTCCGGACATTCCAGGTGCATGCCTTCAAATCGTAGTCCTTATTCCGTTTGCCATGGTCGTCATCAAAAGGGGGGTCTCTCATCCGAGGCTGTGTTTTCCTTTTCATTGGTATTGTTTTTTACGTGGCGGGTCCCAAGCCCAGCGCACAACCCTATGTAGGGAATGTTTCGCCTTCTCACATTAGCTCGCCTTCAAACGGATGTTCTTATGCTACCCAGAGGATACTTGGTCAAAGACCGGAAGTAGTGAGCTGCTTGAGCCATGTGTAAAAAAATCGTTTCTGGCCACTCCCAAGTGAATGGCGATCAGAGAACTTTCCTCACTTGCGTGAACTTCTACACATGACTCCATCCTCCAAATGATCATTGTAAAGAACCAATTTCGCTAGCTCTCTATCTTCCTTTTATATCTGATTTAATTCTTTTAAAATTTGTCTCCTGTCATTTTCGTTCAATCGTTAAAATCCGCATTTATGATAATCTGCTTATTGATATTTGTTATTGCATTGTGTGAATTTCCCTGTATTACTTCTAAATTACTAATTATATCCTGTCGGTCCTCCTCGTCCTTTACCCCGAATAATCATTTATACATTGTCCCTCCTAAATTAATTAAACCTCTCTTCTTTCTTCCCTCTTCCTTGGGAGTAATCGATCCAATTTTACTTTAATTACTTTAATTTTGTTAAAAAAATGCCTTGTTACTTAGGCCTGATTGTTTTATGTTTTCTTCCATTTCCTCCAACAAACTTGCTACCTCTTTCAGATGTATAATACCTACATATATAGTGCTGCATTCACTTCGCCAACGTTCTCTACTTCGTCGAGTTGGATTGGCTTCCAGTTCGGGGACAACAGGTTTGCTGCGCTGGCCCAAGGTCCCCAACCAAAACGTAAAAAATCGTATCAAAAACTGCAAGATGCTTTTCCTGACTTACCGCCAATAAAAAGTGATGACCCAAAATATATAGTGATTAAATCCGACGAGAATTCTACACCCCTTTCGAAGGTTTCTTGTTTTCGTGTTTACAATGCCTTACTTACCGTGAGCAAAGATATAAACAAAATTAGTGAATTACGCGACGGCAGCCTATTACTGCTAGTGAAAAATAAGCAAGTAGCAGAAAAGTTTATAAAAACGAAATGTCTTTTCAACATTGGCGCTGTTAGCGATAGCTATCATCAACATCTTAATTGTAACAAAGGCACCATTTATGCACCGTTTTTATACGATGTGCTTGAAAGCCAAATAATTGAAGGTCTGAGTTCTTACGAAGTTTCCGCGGTTTATAAGTTCACTCGCAAAGTTGAAGGTGTTATAAAGCCTACTGGAGTTATGCTAATATCATTCAACAGTTATTCCCTTCCAAACAAACTAAACATCGCATGGAGGATGACCTCTGTGCGACCGTACGTGCCTAATCCAATGCGCTGCAGGTCATGCCAAAAATTGGGTCATACGCAAAAACATTGTAAGGGTTCCCCAACATGCGAAATTTGCAATTTTCCTACTCCACACGACAATGACTGCATCCGAGTTATGTGTGCGAATTGTTCTGGCGAGCATCGTTCTTCGGACTATACGTGTCCAAAGTATATGCAAACCAAAGAAATTTTAAAAATAAAGACACTAGAAAAGTGCAGTATGCACGAAGCCCTATAAAAGTATAGAAAAAATACTTCCCTCCCTTCCCTCACTGCTAGCTTTGCACATGTGCTTCAACCTACAAAAGAGGTATCCTCTGTATCCAACACACCAACAAAAATTTCAGCCATCAACAATTCCACAAAATCTAAAAATACTCATAGAATTGCCGACAATGACTTGCCTAGTACATCAAAACAAAACGCAGAGGTCACCTCTGCACCCAACTCATCAATCAACTCTTTAACTAGAAAAAATCACTCATCAAACGCCAACAACAAACATATTTCCATCAACAAGCCTACATCGATCAGTTCAGACTACAACAACGTCTCAAATTCAGCTAAAAATATCAGCGACAACTGTACCCAACAAGCCTCTTTCTTAAATCCCAAACTTTTCAGTCCAACAACAGCCTCTCTCATTTCTAACTTAAACAACTCCCTAAACTCGCTTAATAAATATACTGACTTCAACAACACTACTACCAACACTACCGTGCAGTCTAATCCACCTAATCACGAAAATCTCTTTCCAACAACAAGCAATTCCAACGATAATTAATACTCTACTCAACATACTGAACAAATAGAAATTGACTCTGAATAAATACGCTTAGCTTTTACTCTCTTTTGAACTAGTACTCAATTGGTGACACTCAGCTTCAACTGACTGCTCATACGAGTTGATATTCTAGCTCTCTTCCGTTTCCCTTTTTCTTTTTTTCCTACATAGATCTTATGATTCCATTATTGCAATGGAATTTAAACGGCTACACTAATAATTACAATAAGCTTCAATTATTAATACAAGATCATGCCCCAGCTATTATACTCTTAAATGAAACTCACATCTCTTTCAACTTGTCGGCTTTTACTCCTGAGCAGTACATTGGCATGTTTCACAATCTTCCACATATTAGCACTGGTAAAAGAGGCATTGCGATTCTCATAAGTAGAGATATTCCACACAAAATTAAAGCCATTCAATCCAACTTGCTGGCTATGTCGATCGAAATTATCTTAGTTAAAAAAATCACCATTATCTGCACCTATATTGCACCAGATGAACATTTTACCAGTACAGACATCCTGCAATTAATCAACCAAGCTTCTACTCCTTTAATTTTCGCTGGTGATTTTAATGCATGGAGTCCACTATGGGGCTCCCCAATAGCCAACAAGATGGGCAAATGCATTGAAGACGCCTTACTTTCCTCTAACTTAATATGTTTGAATAACGGATCCGCGACACACTTTTCCACTCACTCCACTTTTTCCCATGTAGATCTCACAATGTGCACCGACACACTTGCCACAGAGTGTGAATAGAGTATACTCGATCACCTGCATGGAAGCGATCACTTCCCCATTGTACTAAAATTGCACCTAGGTTCAACAACTAAAAACCACAAAATAAATAAGGTATTCAAAACTGATTACGCTGATTGGGAGAAGTTTCAGACACATTGCGAGATAAATGGCAATAATACCCCAATATCTGACAACCCTAACCAAGAAAGTGCGAGGTTAACAAAAATTATCCGTTCAGCAGCGAATGTTAGCATTCCTCATACAAAGCCAACAGCAAGTTCAAAGAGTGTTCCTTGGTGGAATAAAGAAATCGCTGAATTGCGGGCAAAAAAACAGACAGCTTGGTTTGAATACAAACGCGCTCGATCACTAGTCAATTTAATATCTTTCAGGAAAGCCAATGCTCTTTTCCGTCGTTCCGCGAAACAGGCCAAGCGTAAATGTTTTCAGGATTTCACAAGCAAAATAAATCCTTCGTCTAGTCCTAAGTTAATATGGAACGCTTTAAAAAAACTTTCTGGAGTGCCTAGAAATCTAACCATTCAATGCGTAAAGGGGCCAACAGGTTTGGTAACCAATCCATCCGATATTTCCGAGTTATTTGCAAACCACTATTCTGAAACAAGCTCAGATATTTCATTCAGCACACAGTTTCAAACCTCTAAAACCACCACACTGTCCGACACTTCCTACTCTGTCTCCCCTCTTTCTTTTTCTGCTAAACAAATATAAACCAGCATTTCACTGTCTGAATTCGAGTTCGTTGCATCTACCGTTAAGTGTAAGTCCCCGGGGCAAGATAAAATTTCTTATCCAATTATCAGACATATGCCAAAAAGTCTCAAGCTCCGATTGGTAAAGCTTTATAACAAAATTTTCAATACTGGGATCTACCCCCAATTTTGGAAAACGTCCTGTGTTATACCAATACTTAAACCACACAAATCCTCCGATGAACTTGTTAACTATAGACCGATTTCCCTCCTTCCGTGTATGGGCAAAATTTTGGAAAAGATCGTGGCTAACCGCTTGATGTGGTATGCTCAGCGAAACAAGTTCATATCATCGAATCAAGTCGCCTACAAAAAAGGTCAAGGCACGTTAGATGCTTTAATCCAACTAGACTACTTCATTACTAACGCTTTGTCCAGCAAAAATCACGTGTCCGTACTATCTCTGGACTTTCACAGAGCTTTCGACAAAATTGGAGTCCATATTATTATTCGACAACTTAGAAAATGGAAAATAGGCCAGAATACAAACTCACAAATAGAAAACTCAAAGTCAACGTAAATGGTTTTCTTTCTTCAACACTCCCGCTTTCTAATGGTACGCCGCAAGGCTCACCTCTTTCAGCATTCCTTTTTATCATTGCTTTCGATGATATTAGTAGGATGATAAAAAATTAGATAGGAGTTGAGCACCAGATCTATGCTGACGATGTCCTAATCTACACAAAAGTCTCTGACGTTAATTTAGCTCAATCCTTATTTACTAATATACTCGCCAGAATTGAGACTTGGTCACTGGAGTCTGGTGCTTCACTTTCCTTAGACAAAACACATATCCTTCATGTATGTAGGAAGCAAAATTGCAACGGTATTTCACTAACCCAGAACCTAACTAACATCGAATGTAAAACACAGCTGAAAATACTAGGATTAATTTTTGACTCTAATTATAATTTTAATGCTCACTCTAAATATGTCAGAAACTCGTTAATGTCACGATTAAATATTGTTAAATATCTCTCGTCTAAGCATTCATTTATTCATCCGAACACACTAGTCAATGTTGTCAGAGCTTTGCTAACTTCAAAAATAGATTATGGACTCCCCATCTATGGCAATTGCTCCAAAAGCAGTATCAACCTTTTAAATGCACCTTACCATTGCGCAATACGGCGAAGTCTCCGGGCCTTTCCAACCTCGCCAATAAAAACGATAATGGCTGAATCTGGCTTACCAACTATTCAAAATAAAATTATAGATTCTTCGCTTCAAATTCTTGCGAAAACGGCTGAAAACACCAATCCATTACTAAATACAACTATCACGCATGCCACGAAAAAAAGAAAAATTCCAAGAATAAAATCGGCTATTTCGAGATGCTTAAGTTTCGCTGCAGAAAATAATATTTTACGTAACGCAACACGCAAATTCACCACTCGACATCCTCCCTGTCTGATCAATGATAAAATACTACAGAATAAGCTTATGTTTTTGTCCAAGCAAAACACACCAAACGAAGTCTTTCAACAAACCTTTGCTGAACTGGAATCTAATTACACAAATAATGACTGGAAGTTATTGTTTACGGATGGGTCCAAGTCCATCGATTCCACTTCGTTAGCAGTTGTCACTGCCACAGGAGAAATAATTTGCAATTGGCTCTTCCCTCAACGAGCTCTGTATTTACCGCTGAAGGATCTGCTATCCTTCATGCAGTTAATTACGCAAAAAAGATTAAAGGAAAGTTCCTCATCTCTACAGACAGCAAATCGTGTATGTCTGCAATAACGTCTCCTTCAAATCGCAATCCCATAATAGAAGTTATCAGGGACGCGGTCATTGGTGCCCCTCAGAAAATCCAAGTAATGTGGATCCCTGGCCATGCTGGTATTACAGGCAACCACTTTGCAGACCTCGCTGCGAAAAATGTAGCCAGGACTCCTGCCTTAACATACTACGTCTCATCCAAGCAAGACATTCTTAACATTATTAAGCACAAAAGGCATCAAAAAAACGCAAGCGAATGGAAAACATTTAAACATCACTACGCGGTCATAAACCCAGCCAGAAATCGTATAATCTACTCGTCAACAGTTCCAACTAGCGCAATGAAGACATATACTCGATTAAGGATTGGACACACTATCATAACACACGCCCACTTACTATCGGGTAAAAGCCCATCCATTTGCCCCCTTTGCGATGACACCGCTTCTATCAAACACTTACTCACACTCTGTCCGATGCTTCACCCAACAGCCCACAACTCTGGCAACATAGATCTCATAAAACTACTAAGTGAACCTTCAGAAAAAAACGTGATGATTGTATATATATTCTTAAAAACCAACGATTTGTTAAAATATATTTAAGCAACTTACATCTTTACTAACCCTTAGCAAATAGAATTTTTCACCTAGTTATAATTACAAGACGGCTGAAGGCCTCGTAGCCAGTGCTGCGTTTATGTATTTATATAATAAAACTCTTTTTGTTATATGAATTATTATAAATAAATAAATAATTTTTTTTATTATTATGGGAGTTTGGTTTTGTAAGTGTACTTCGACTCCTTCTGTATTTAAGAACTGAATCAACTGTTCGGCCCTGAATTCGTTGTCCATGATGATCTTCTTTGGTTTCCCAAATTTCGTGAATTGTTCAATTATGATGGACTTCCTTGTTCTCCAATTTCTATCAGTTATATTGTATGCTGCTGAAAATTTTGTTAGTTTATCAATTACTGTGACAAATGACCGCTTTTTAAAATGACGGTTTCCTATCATATTTAATTTGCTTGCATTTTTCGCAATTACCTTTAATTAGTTGAACATGTTTCCTTAATTTTGGATAGTATATTTTATCCTTAAGTCCTTAAGTGTATTATAAGTCTCGTTTATTCCGCTATGCATTGACTCATTACTATGGTAAAGTGAAATTGTTTATGCAGGTCTTCTTCTTGTATAATATCTGTTGCTCTTTTTGTACATTTTATGAATTGCAACTTGCTATATAGTAATTGCTTGCTTATAAGTAATAGTTGAATTTTGTGATAATCGGCCACCTCTACTTCGGAAAAAATATCCACTTTGCCCCTGTCAATATGTCTTCGGAAAATATTTTTCAATTTGTTCTCCGTGTCAATAGGGTTAATCTCGATTGCTTTCCTTCCATGTATTATTTGAACTTCAGTTTGGGGACTATATGTTATTATAATTTGGGTATTATACTTGCTGACAATTTCTTCTTTTATGAAGAAATGTTCTAACAGTTCCTCTTCTGCGGAATGTATTGCATCTGACATTTCTAAATTAGATTCTTTATCATTGCTTTCGTCGATTTTTGGAGAGCTTTCAATTCGGCTTAAAAAATCCGCTACTAAATTCCAGTGGGAATGGGGTTTTCACTCTTTCGTTAGATGCTCCTATTTCACCATTTAGTGCACTAATTATTGTTCTATTATACTCTGAACAGGGTATATTAAGTTTGTCACGAAGTGTGTAACACCCAGAAGGAAGCGTTGGAGACCCTATAAAGTATATATATAAATGATCAGTATATTGAGCTGAGTCGATTTAGCCATGTCCGTCTGTCTGTCTGTCCGACCATCTGTATATATACGAACTAGTTCCTCAGTTTTTAAGATATCACTTTGAAATTTTTCAAACTTCATTTTCTCTTCAAGAAGCTGCTCATTTGTCGGAACTAATTATATCGGACCACTATAACATAAAGCTGCCATACAAACTGAACGATCGGAATCAAGTTCTTGTATGGAAAACTTTCACATTTGACAAGGTATCTTCACAAAATTTGGCACATGTTATTTTCTAAGATAATAATGCAATATACGAAGAAATTGTTCAGATCAGATTCATATGCTTACTATAACATATAGCTGTCATACAAACTGAACGATCGGAATCAAGTTCTTGTATGGAAAACTTTCACATTTGACAAGATATATTCACAAAATTTGGTGCAGATTATTTTTGAAGTGAAACTTCTTTACGCGCGCTTGGCTTGGGGAGTAAGCTGACGAACGCGTTACGAAAAGTGTGATCAGGCGACGCGAACGGTAATTGGTGGGGGATATAGGCAAGCGTTAGCAGTGCGCGCGCACATTTTTCTTTCTTTCTCTTACATCTGGGAAATGAAATATGTGTATACTTCAGTCAGAAGTTCGTTTGCGAGTTTACTAGCGTTACGCGAACGGTGATAGTTTGGTTATTTTATTGTAATTTACTGTAATTTTATTGCGTTTTGAACAATTTTATGAATTAATATGACAAGAAACATACATTCAATATTTTACGTTTAAAGTGAATAAAATTGTAAATTTATTTTAAAGTTTATGTTATGTGAATTTTCGGGTAAATAATAACAAATTATGGAGAAAAGTGACACAGACTCCGAGTATCAAAGCGGTGCTTTAGGACCACCAACTAAGAAGAAATTACGTACGGAAATCGTGCATAAAAAGTGTGTAACAACAGATTCAAGTCAAGATTTTAAACCTAGTGGGACCCAATCAATTGATAATGAATCACGAAGGTGAGTACGCATCTCAAACCAGTTACTAGCGTCGTAGCGTCATATGTATTGTTGTTTTGTCCTTGACTATTTTCTCCCTCTACTAATATGCGGCATTCTACTCTCGACATTGGGACGCGTTTGATTCTCTGTCCTTTTCTTGCCTCTCTTTCTCTTTTTCTCTCCCTTTTTCCTTTATACTCTTCCGTATTTTAGCCTCACGTTTCTACAATTTACTTCAGCAAAGTTTTAAAATAGAATAGCATAAAATTTAAGTAATCCGTAAATTATAAAATACTTATTAATTGTAGAGGTTTACAATTATAAATAATTGGTGACATCGTGACTGGACATGGCAATAATCAAATGGAAGTTAATGATGGAAATCTCCAAAAAATCACCAAAAGACAATGATAATAGATTTTATCATGGGCGAAAAAATGATACATCGATCATATCTTTACAAGATGAATTTCGCCGATTATCGTTGAACACATTGTCAACAATAGGTAGAACGATTCTCGATTTTATGAATTACAGAAAAAAGTTGTCCATGGTTACTTTTAATTGCCAAAGTCTCAGAAAACACGTATCGGACTTGAGCGATCCCGCAATTGATTCAAGCAATATCCTGTTTTTATCAGAAACCTGGTCAAATGACGATGAAAACATTGACGTCCCGAATTTGGATTGTATTGCGAAATTCAAGCGTAAAAATGTTAGATCAGCAGGAGTGGCAATTTATCAGAAATCGAATGATACCTCGAATATAGTAACTTCGAACATGGACATTCTATTACGACATATTCGTGAAGTTGATATTGGTCAGTCATCAATTGGTGATATATGTGCTGCTCACTGTGTTTTGAACGATGGAACAAACATCATAATGGTAGTTGTTTACATTTCGCCCAATAACACAGTTAATAATATCATAAAGTTTATATACAGAAGACTTATGATTTACGGTCGAGTAGGTTCTGAAAAACTAGGAGAAAACTATCATATGTTGCCACTAATCTTAGCAGGAGATTTCAATATCAATTTCGCATCCGAAGATAGACAACTCTTGATATACTTTCTACGAGATAAATTAGAATTACAAATGAATAATGACCGTAATGAGCCAACTACAAGACATGGAACAACAATCGATGCAGTTTTTCTAGATTTCTGTATAATTTTAATTCTAAAATATATGTATAGTATTTCTCGTATCATAAGCCTATTTCTCGGTTTTACAATCAACCACAGTAATTGCTGATGTACGGAATAATGAAAATAACGAATAAAACAATGAAAAAAAATACAAGATCTATGCAAAAATATTAATTTACTAATGAAAACATAAAATAAATTTAAATATTTGTAGGAAATTAATATATGTATATGTGCATAAATGTATATATTGCACATACACATTCATATATATACATATGCATAGATAGAGCGAAAGAAGTTTCACTTCAGTCGTGCGGTCATAAGCACACTCACTTTTTTTAAGGCAACAATGTAATCTCCGAAGAAAATGTTGAGATCGGCTTACTATAGCATATAGCTGCCATACAAACTTAACGATCGGAATCAAGGGTTTGTATGGAAAACTTTCGTATTTTGTGTGGTATCTTCACGAAATTTGACATGGATGTGAATATCGTCCCGCATTATTTTGTGAATAGTAACGACCATTGTTTTGCTCGCTTATATTTTGTCTCCTAAAGTTTTTTGTTCTTT
Source organism: Bactrocera tryoni (assembly GCF_016617805.1). Classification (NCBI taxonomy): domain Eukaryota; kingdom Metazoa; phylum Arthropoda; class Insecta; order Diptera; family Tephritidae; genus Bactrocera; species Bactrocera tryoni. The sequence goes on along the minus strand of NW_024396366.1, from coordinate 19,214,458 downwards.
GATTATTTAGATTTCGGTTACTATTAAAATTTCTTGCCTTCTGAGCAAATTGGTATGAATTTCTGTTTCTTGCTAAAAATATAGGGTTTAAATTTCCATCGTCCAGCCCTTTGAAATTGTTGATCGTATTTGTCATATCTGCCCATGTCGTTATATTCCGTATCATAAAGGCGAAAGTCCTTGCTGCAAGTTGTTTAACCCTTTGTATAAGCATTCCTGAAAATATTTTTTTCATCATATCGCCTGTTTCACTCAAAGCTCAATATTCGGTAATATTATCCATTACTTATTTTTTGCCGATTCGAAAATTTTTAAATCATAAATTACTCCGAATGCTACCTGGCTAAATGAGATAAGCCAACCCCCCCCCCCCCCTCCCCCCCTACTGCCCCTACACCAATACACTACCACCACCAATACACCACACACACAGAACCCACATTCCACAGGACCTACACATCAACATCACCCATACGCGAGAGGACATCCACACACCCAAACACATACCACATTAGTCAAAAGGGTCAACTTGAAAATTTGATCAGTCTCGTTACGATCCGTAATCGAAGTGTACGCATTGCCGTTGTGACCTCGCGCCTTTTTTGATCATCGTGTATTAGCAAAGCCCGCACATTGGTCTAAATTAAAATTAACTTGTCTTAATAGTTCCGCAATATTGTTCAAATTGAAAATCGAATCAAAATTAACTGTATTAACCTTAATTTTTATATTTGTTGAGATTTGTACCGGGATTAAAGAAGAGCGAATTAAATTCATATTGAATTACCCTTGTAACTTAGCCGCGTGTTTTATTCGAATAAGTGGAAGTGGTAGGTGTCACAAGAATCAGAGTGAATTGGACATTGCTCCTTTAAATATTGGTCCTTCGAGCCGCAAAGAAAGGCACTATTGGAAAAAAAAAAGATTCGAGCGGCAAAATAATTAAAGTGACATATACAAAAAATTGTTTTCTATTTCAAGAAAAAAAAAATATATATAAAAACAAGGTGCGGTTACAGATACATATATATACATATATAAAAAAAATCAAGGAAAAAATACATTATAAAAAGAAAAAGTGGTGCATGCACATATGCCTACACATACATATGTACATATATATAAACCAAAAATTAAATAAATATATATATATATGTATATAGATATAATAAAATAATTGCGGTATACATATACAATAAATAAAAAGGAGTTTAAAAAACGGACAGGAATAGGTTCCGTGTTGTGGTAACAAAATCGAGAAAAAGAAAATACAATAATAACAAAAACGTAACTCCGTGTGTGCAGTTAAAAAAGCAACATATAAATACATGTACATAAAATAGAGTGTTTAAAACCAAAAACCAAAAAAAAATACGGAAAATCGGGCGCGAAATATTATTTATCAAAACAAACATCCACACGGGCGCGAAGCTCAATACATGAATAAAACAAAATCTTTGTGAAAATTAAACATTAATAAAAGTAAAACAAAAAGCTAAAAAAAAAAGAAATTTAATTAAAAATAAAAACAACCGTAGGAAAGCCAAGCAACGAGAGGAAAATCCACAACCACGGAACAAGCACCAAAAAGGAAAGGAAACGGACAGGAAGCAGATTGAACGCAGTGGCATAAACTAAACCCCCCCCCCCTCTTTTTAACCGCACATAAAGCCCTCAAAGTCCCTTGAAGCGGCACAAAGTGAGTGTATCAACTCCATTTATTATTTTAAATTATTTGAACTTATTTGCATATATGTATGTTGAAAGTTACAGTTGATCTATATAAAAACTGTATACGATCCTGTAAATTTTAATAGAACGGTTGCTACCAAACTGTCCGAACTTACGGTTGATTTCCGGGAAACCGAAAACAGTTTGATACATTACATACACATGTACATACAAATATATGTATGAACAGTATATAGTATAATATATATATATATGTATATATATAATTGTATGTATACTGGCATATATGTACATATCTGATAAAAGGCCTACTTATGCTTACATTTGTGTATCTAAACACACAACATTAAAAATAAAAAAAAAAACACAAAATTTCAAGTATTCACTTGACACAATTTTCTGGCAATACCCCTTTTACTCAACAGTATAAGCAGGATTGCGCAAAAAGTAAGGTAAGGCAATTGCGAAATTTAAAAAGAGAAAAGAAAAAATAACAAAACCAAACATACATACATATATGCAAATAGTCACCACTTTCATATGTACATACCTTACATACCGAAACAAAGGGAGGAAAAAAATTAATGCGACATACACCCACATATGTATATCTATAAACAGCATAACAAAAATTTTACGTATTAACCAAAAGTGCATACCTGCACTTCACCGAATTTTTATTCCCGCGTTATCCGTACGGCAAATATTATATACATACATACGACATACAATTTGCCTATGCCGGTATATACAACGTACATAGGGTACAAAATTAAATTAAAATTTTACAAATTTTACAAAATTCCGAAAAAATAAAGCGGTAAATGCGAAATTTTTAGTTTTTTAAAAATTTTAAAATTCGTTATTAAAAAAAAATAATAATTACGGTCAAAATAAAACAAAAAATTTTAAGAGTTGGTAGAAAGGAAAAGCAAATACATTAATATTGCCATTTTGAAGTGTTCACACACACATACTTATATTCAAAGACCAAATCGGCACCTGTCCAGCAATACCCCTTGTTCTTGTTAAAGCACCAGCAAGCAGGATTGCAAACAAAACAAAAAAATAAATTTTTAGCATCTTACGTATGCACATAAACTCGCACATATTGTGCAAACTCATATACAAAGGTCATCAACCTTTTTCTCCTTTTTCATTATCGCTCGTATACACAAGTATTTGCTAACGAGTACGAAACATTAAATAAAATAAAAAACAAATACAAGAACAAACTAATAGCTAAAGACATAAGCACCGGGAATAAGTAAAACGAAAAACGCGTTCGTTATTTGATACATTGCGTATACAACAAAAAAAAAACTTTTTATCTTGAAGATTTCACCTGTACTTATTATTATCAGAAGTACACTGAGAGAATTTGTTTTTCTCATATTTTCAATTTTATCATATTTTCTAAATGAAAGGAGATTCTAAGGAATCTAAATCAATACAATATTTAAAAGTACAAAAAATGATTTCAGAAGAAAAGAGCCCATGTACACCTGCTGATGCTACACGCTCAAAGCAAGGTGCTACGAAGCAAAAAAAGCTGAAAGATGTTTCAAATACTAAATTTATTGGTGAGAGTGACAGTCTAATTCGATACTGCACTCGGTTATCATCTTCACCGATTCAAGACAATTCTGAATCGGTATTAGAAATCAAGAAAGAAAATCTAAGCAATTTATGGACACGTCTCCAAGCTGCGTATGACGCAATTGTAGAATCTGATGAATCAGATCTACCTGAAAATTTCAAATCTTCAGCATACTCCAAATATGAACACTGCTTAGACCAGTACGAGGAAAAGCGAGCTATGGGCTGACTTCATAAACGCAGTTTGCAATGCAACACTGCAAAGAAATTCATTTATAATGCAAAGCAATATTGCATGGCAACACTGCTTTGTCAAATAAATTGTTGGCATTTTACTGCATTTATGAACGCGCAAAAGATTGGTACCTTGCATCACTAACATTAACATATTCGACAACAAAGTTTTTTTAAATGAATGTGCAGGAATATTGCCGTATTCTTTTGAAAACAGCCTCGGAATTGGCTCATAATAGAGAATCAAGCAGCAGTGTTATCAAAAATATAATAAACAAAAGAAAACGCCGTCGTTTTGCATTATTAGCTAGCGAAAATTCACGGAGAAGAATTCCAAAAACCAAACATTTTTGTAAGGTTATCGAAAGCATGGAAGACGATTGTTGCGTTTTTTTATTCGTTTGTAGGTGTCCATTATATTAACAAAACATCTGGTACTTTCGTCCTTGGAGAATGGGAACATGTTATCTATTTCCTTCACATCCCCCATTATTTGCTCCCAAAGTGCGTTCCTCTTTTTTTTTTTTGCAACGCAATCTGGCTCATACTTCAATCTTATTTCTATAAGTAATTTCTTCCTTTCATGGTTCCACTTTTCACCACGCCTATACAGAAAATATTAAAAAATCATAAGTAAAACTGCAATCTTTAAAGTAAACCACTTTTACTTACCATAAATCTGCCATTTTCACCACAAATTTATATTTTGTTTTTGTTTACTTTTTGCCGCCAAGAAAAGCCACTAAAGCATCACAAATGAAAACAATGCACAAGTTTGGCATATGTTGCGCATAAAAAAGCATTGCCATGCAATAATGAACACGCGGCATTGCCAAGGTTATGTCTGATGTGATTATGAACACTAGGCATTGCAGTGTTGCATTGTAAACTGCGTTTATGAAGTCAGCCATGATCTCCGATCAATTGAGATTAATTAAAGCAATTGCACCTACTCCACAACCGAGAGTAGAGCTGCCACAAATTCAAAGCCAAGAGGCGAATTCAGGCATTCACCTTAAAGTGCCAGCATGCGATACAGTAATATTGCATAGAGGTTATGAACAATGGCCGTCCTTCCGGGACATGTTTACGGCCGTGTACATAAACCATCCTAAATTATCTTAAGCGCAAAAATTGTATCACCTCCGATACAAAACAAAAGGTCAAGCAGGCGTAATAGTCAAACAGTTCGCTCTTAATGACGAAAATTTCAATTATGCTTGGGAAGCTCTAAAAGCTCGTTACGAGAACGATAGAATATTAGTCGACAAACAAGTCACAATATTAATGAATTTACCAAAAATACAGAAAGAAACAAGTGAAGAATTTATAAAACTTCAATCCACTGTTTCAAATGGCTTGTCGGTTCTAGCGACACAGAATATTCCCACAGACAATTGGGACCCCATTCTGGTAAATATATGCACATCCGCATTACCAGAAAAATCGTTACTTTTGTGGGAGCAATCGCTCTCATCACGAAGAAAGTGCCCTACGTGGCAACAAATGAACGATTTCTTAACTACCTAATATGAAATTGCAGAAAGGGTAGATAAAAAAAATGGTCAGAACTAAAAACGTTCAACACGACCAAAATCGAAGCTTCATTAGATCCCAAGCGAGTAACAACAACAACTTAAATCGTAGTTTTTTCAAAACACAAGCGTTAACATCCGCACAAAATAAACATACGTCATACGAACTGTGTAAAGGATGACACAGGCTGAAATCTTGCGAGAAATTTAAAAAACTAAACATTAACGAAAGAAACAATTTCGGAAGAACAAAAAAACTTTGTACCAACTGTTTGTCTCATGCGCACGTGCTCAAAGATTGCGAAAGCAAATTTAATTGCGTTTATTGCCATACACGACATAACTCAATGCTTCACATTACAAATTTTTCCAGCTTCGCTCAAAACAACGCTAATGTTAAAAGAGCTGCGAGATTAGTTGCAACAGCAAATCCCGACTTACAAAATTCAGAAAATTGCCAAGAAGCACCATGCTGCTCAAAGGCTTTAAAAACTCAGACGCTACACAGCGAAAACCAAAGCAGTGTATTATTACCCACAGCAGTGGTCTCCATCGAGCACCGGGGAGAACTGTTTAAACTTAGGGCCTTAATAGACCAAGGATCTCAACGATCTTTTATAGCGTCAAGGGCACAAAGTAGGCTACAACTGCCAACAAAACTAGCTAATTTTGAAATTACGGGAATGGGCGGAAGAGTAGTACAAAACTCAAACAAAATCTGCCCGTTACCCTTATTTCCCCCCAAGCGGATAAGCGCATACAATCAGAAGCTATTGTCTTACCGCAACTAACAAACATGCTTCCAAGCTATCATACAAATGTAGGAATGGCTTACGGAAGAACGACACGTAGTGGATGCAACTGCTGACTACTTAAAAACACAATCCTACTTACTTGACACACAGAATACTAACTTGACGAATTGAACTAAGCGTGCGCTTGACTAGAGACGAACAAGACAGTTGAATTTTAAACCTGAATAAAGAAACATCAATTCGTATCCAACTAAATTAAAAACCCGTCTTTTATTCAAACCCTCTACAAATTTGGGGACTCGTTCTGGATTTGAATGTTTGAGCCAAGAAAGCGCGACGAATAAAGTGCAAGTGTCGCGTAAATGAAAATTGAGACATTCGGGAAGTTTGAAACTGCGAAAGCTGCACGTTGTGTAAGCTAATAAATTTTGTGAAGTACATTAATGGTGTACGTGAATTTATTTCACATATTATAAAGATACAGTGAAAATCGCAAATTGATACCAATTTTATGAAATATGGTACATTTTGCAAATGACCGACATAGTTCGAAAAATTTTTTCGAACTCCAATATTTGAAGTGACGGTTGAAATTTAAATTTCAAGAAGCCGAAGTGCATTTTCGATAAGAAGGCGAAATAGAGAAAAAAAAACGCGAAGTTAAAACCTAAAAACGATGTTAAAACCTAAAAACGCACAGTATTATACTGCAAACGAAATAGAAATAGTGACGGAGTAATAAAAACAGTGTGACAGTGGAAAGTGCTAAAAGTTTAAAAGAGCACGCAAGATAGATGTGAAAACTATCGAAGGTTGAATCAGTACATATACGCCGCACAGCAACGTATTGAGACAGCAGTAGTGATTGCAAGGCGAATAGGCTTTACTACCATAAGTGTTGAAAGGGATAAGCAGAAGTGAATTTTATTGAGACGAGGCAGAAGAAAGACAGCAGCAGTAGTAGCAGCACAGCAACTTACTGATAGCAGCAAAGTTCAGACAGATAGAACAAAGAAAGACGAGCAATAACTATACCGAAAGTCAAATCGGTATAAGTCCAACAGCTTCAACAAGAAGAGCAGTAACATCGACAGCAGGAAAGTAGAAGAGCAACGCTGTAGAAGTGTAAAAGGCAGCTAAAAAGGAGTGCTTTACAATTAAGGCAAATCACAAAATACGAAGAGTATCGAAAGTCAAATTGGTATAAGTCATACAACTTCACCGAGGAGAGCAGCAACGGCGATAGCAGAGATCAGCAGAAAACGTAGATAAGAAATGCTTATAAGTTTAAGAAGCGGAGGAAAGGCGAGTATTATAATATTTAAAGATAAAACAGTATCAATGTATAAGCAAACAAGAGTAAAGAAGGCAAAATAACTTCTACCTGAGAATAGTTTGAAGAATAGCCATATTTAAACAAAAGAAAATTTTTCATTGTATTCAATTTAAAAGTGGAAATTGCGCTAATGTTATATCGAAACAAAGTCAATGAAATATGTAAATGGACTTAAATTAATTTGGCACATACGTTTCTAATTAACTATTAACTACGAAAACTTATATTTACTATACTTAAACATTACATAGAGAAAGACATGCATATGTGTGTATATGTATGTTAACTATGTCAAATATTTGAAATTGAATTCATTAAATAACATTAATTTGTAGAATAACATAGTTTTAGCAGGAACTACCCATTTTTTATAACTTACTTTTATATTTTGCCACTTACCACGTATTATATTCCAACTGAAACACAAAATTTTACCACATAAATAATTTAAAATTCTTTGTACTAATCATAAGTTTTGTAATAATCTGTAAGACCATGGACGCTCAGACGATTTTAGGTTTGACAGTAGTAAATTTGAAAGACAATTTAAGACAGGTTGGTTTAAGTATTCAAGGACGAAAGAATGAACTGAGGGACAGACTTCTTCGTCACTACGGTCTCTTACAGAGTGAAGATGAAGAGAGTGAAGAAGAATCCACATACGAGGAACCATCGATTCCCGTACCACAAACCATACAAACCGGTACAGACACATTAGACGTTCGTGTCTGGGTTAAAGAGTTTGAAGATAATGCACTAACATTAGGGTGGACAGAGCTCCAGAAATATGTTTACGGGAAACAATTGCTAAAGGGGGCAGCAAAACTATTTTTGCGAAGTCAAGAGGGTATAAGCGATTGGAATTCGCTGAAATCTACAATTATAGACAAGTTTGGCACAAAACTGTCCGCGTTGGATGTTCATCGAGTGTTGCAAAATCGGCGAAAGAGGTATAATGAATGATTTAAAGAATATTTATATACACTGATGGAAATAGGAAAACCCATAAAGTTAGATGAAGTCAGCCTGATAGGTTATTTTGTTGAAGGTATTCCTGATACTAGGCCAAACAAAACCATTTTATACCAGTCGCAGTGTATCAAGGATTTGAAAGAAAATTTGAAAGTGTATGAAAGAGTGCATGGTTCGCGACAGTCGACGAACAAATCGCAGTATACACAGAATATAGCGAAACCATCAACTACTCAAAACGGTAGCGAAAGCGTTAAGAAATGTTTTAAATGTTCAGCAACTTCACATCTAGCAAAAAAGTGTAAAAAAGGGGAAAAACAATATAAATGTTTTAAGTGTGGTGAAGTAGGACACCGAAGTTTCGAATGCAAGAGCGGTGGTGGAAAAAATATTAAAACAGAGAAGGGTACGGTTAATGCCATGTTTAATGCACCTTTGAATCCGGTCAGTGGTTTAATTTTTAAGAAAATTCAATTAGATGGCATATCAGTCGACGCTATGGTAGACACTGGGTCTGATTTGAGTTTATTGCGAAACGACATTTTTACCAAGCTGAATTGCCCACAGTTAAGTAGCGACAAACGTAGATTAATAGGAATAAAAGACGAACTGACTACATTAGGCAGCATTACACGGGAAATCAGTGTAGATAATATTAAAATAGACGTAACCTTGTGTAGCTAAAAGCGAAGATTTGCGTTATGAAGCTGTACTTGGCAATGATATACTTAAAAAAGCAGATATCTCGTTTGAAGAGGGTACTGCTACATTTAAAATTAAAAATAGAAAAGTTAATGAACAGGTAAAAAATGAAGAAGTTGACAGGCAAGAGGCGGAAGTCACAGACGTTGAGCAAAACAATCTTTTAAGCGAGTTTACAGCCTTGTGTATGCAAAGCGATTTAACCAGTCTGGAGAACGTACCAACTCTTAATGTGTCACACTTGTCTGCAGACAAAGGCACTGCAGTTACTGATATAGTCAAACAGTATACCCCGAAACCAAATTCTCAGTCTCCGGTTGAAATGAAAATTATTCTATCTGACGATATACCGGTTTACCAAACTCCGCGAAGAGTTTCGCATTCCGATCAGCGCGTAATAGATGAGCAGGTGGATAGTTGGCTGAAAGATGGCGTAATCCAAACAAGCTATTCAGAATACGCATCGCCTGTAGTCCTTGTGTCAAAAAAAGATGGCACAAAACGTTTGTGCTGTGACTTTAGGAAGTTAAATGAGAAGATAACGCGAGACAATTTTCCAATGCCATTAATTGATGATGTGCTAGAGAAATTACAAGGAGCTAAAATTTTTTCTACGCTGGATTTGGCCAACGGATTTTTTCACGTACCTGTTGAACCAAATTCCAAGCGATACACGTCCTTTGCTACGCACCGTCGTCAATTTGAATTTAATTTTGTCCCATTTGGAATCTGTAATTCTCCCGCAGTATTTTGTAGGTATATTTCAGCTATTTTTCGTGACTTGGCCCAAGCAGGAGTCATCGTTGTTTATATGGACGATATAATTATACCGTCACAAAATGAAGAAGAGGCAATAGAAAAATTAGAATGCGTTTTGAAAAGAGCAGAGAATTTTGGCTTAAAGATTAAGTGGCAAAAGTGCCAATTTTTAATGAAGCGAATAAACTTTTTAGGGTACGTTATTGATGAAGATGGTATCAGACCATCAAATGATAAAGTAAGGTCCGTTCAGTCATTTCCACTACCACATGATAAGAAATCACTTCAAAGATTTTTGGGCCTTACCTCATACTTTAGACGCTTTATAGAAGGTTATGCGGTGGTTGCGAGGCCATTAAGTGATTTATTAAGAAAAGACGTCGATTTTCAATTCAAAGAAGAGCAGACAACTGCATTTCATCAGCTTAAATTATCTCTTATAAGTGCACCAGTTTTGAAGCTGTATAATCCCAGTGCTCAAACGGAGATACACACAGACGCTAGTAGACACGGCTATGGGGGTGTTCTTTTACAAAAAGACGTAGACGACCAGCAATTTCATCCCATACAATTTATGAGTCGCAAAAACTAGACCAGAACAGCAAAGGTACCATTCGTATGAGCTTGAAGTTCTTGCGATCATAGAAGCGTTGAAGAAGTGGAGAATTTACGTTCTAGGCAAAAAATTTAAAATAGTGAGTGACTGCAATGCGTTTGCTTTAACTATGAAAAAGAAAGAAGTACCTTTAAGAGTCGCTCGTTGGGCTATGTACCTTCAGGACTTCGACTACGAAATTGAGCATAGACCTGGTACGAAAATGAAACACGTTGATGCTCTTAGCCGAATGACATCAATGCTGTTAGAAGATTCGCTAAGTTTTCGTTTACGGCAAGCACAGCAAAGTGATGATTGGGTAAATGCGGTAACTAGAGTTTTAGAATGCAGTACATACGAAGATTTTTATTTGAAAAACGGTATTTTGTATAAGGACCCAGTAAAAGAGTTAGTGGTGGTACCGCAAACAATGGAAGAAAAAATAATTCGAACAGCGCATAGTCAGGGGCACTAGTCAGCAAAAAAGACTCAGGATTATGTTGAAAAATCTTTCTATATCCCACAAATAGCACCAAAGATTGTGAAAATAGTGAAAAGTTGCATTGAATGCATTATTGGAGAAGCGAAGGTAGGGAAAAAGGAAGGGCTACTCTCTCCTATAAATAAGGAAGATAGGCCGCTAGCGACGTATCATATAGATCATATAGGCCCAATGGAACTGACTCATAAAAAGTACAATCACTTGCTAGTAGTGGTTGATGCGTTCATCCGTTATAGATAGGCTAGAAAAACAATCTTCCATATTTGGTAACCCTAATAGGATTGTAACAGACAGGGGAACGGCTTTTACAGCCAAAAATTTCGTTGATTATTGCAACAGAGAAGGAATACAGCATCTACTCATTGCAACCGGCGTTCCACGTGGAAACGGGCAAGTAGAGCGTATAAATCGTATCGTAATACAATTGTTAACTAAATTATGTCACAATAATCCGGCTAACTGGTACAAGCATGTTGAGAAAGTACAACGGCTGATAAATAACACACCTCCAAGAAGTACAAACTTTACACCCTTTAGAATATTAACAGGGCTTGAAATGCGCACATCTGAGGAGGTCGAACTTCGTAAATTGCTAGAAGAGTCAGTGCTTAAGGAACTGCATGAAGACCGTGAAAATGTTAGGAGTCAGGTTGTGGAGTATATCTCCAAAATTCAAGAAGAGAACAGAAAAACTTTTAATGCCAAACGCAAACCAGAAGTAGAATATAATGTCGGTGACTTGGTAGCAATCAAGAGGACACAGTATGGCGCAGGTCTTAAAATTAAGGCAAAGTACTTAGGGCCGTATTCAATAATTCAACGACTTCCACATGGAAGATACTCAGTCGAGAAGGTAGGTGACCATGAGGGTCCACATAAAACAATATCTGTTGCGGAATATATGAAGTCTTGGAATCCTTCGTTTGGGTCGAACGACTTATCAGGACGGCCGAATGTAGGAATGGCTTACGGAAGAACGACCCGTAGTGGACGTAACTACTGACTACTTAAAAACACAACCCTACTTACTTGACACACAGAATACTAACTTGACGAATTGAACTAAGCGCGCGCATGACTAGAGACGAACAAGACAGTTGAATTTTAAACCGGAATAAAGAAACATCAATTCGTATTCAACTAAGTTAAAAACCCGTCTTTTATTCAAAACCTCCACATAAATGGCAAGCATTGGCAAAAGGTTTCACACCTTAAATTAGCAGACCCCAACTGCAACACTCCCGCTCAAATAGATATTCTATTAGGCAGCGATCTCATACCACAAATTATTCTCGAAGGTGTTGAGAAAATTACAAAAACACTTCTGGCGCAAAATACCATTTTCGGATGGGTCCTAAGCGGACTATTTGCGGAACCAGTCACAACAATGACAGCTCAAGTTGAGGAAATCTCAAACGAGTACCTCAATACTCAACTGAAGAAATTTTGGGAGTTAGAAGAACTTCCCCCCATATCAATCACAACCCCAGAAGATCCATATTGTGAGGATTTTTACAAATCCACAACTACTCGATTAGATAATGGCCGGTACGTCGTACGACTCCCACTACAGCCAGAATTTCTCCACACACTCGCCTTAGGTCATTCTCGTACCTCTGCTATCCAACAGTTTTTAAGTATGAAAAAAAACCTACCTAAAAAAGGCGAGCTAAAACCAGAATACGATAGGGTTTTAGAAGAATTTAGACCACATGGAGGAAGTCAGCCCTGGCGAAAAAATTATAAAAAGTAAATACAGTTCTTTTTACCTGCCACATCATGCAGTAATAAAACCAGACAAGAAGACCACAAAGGTAAGAGTTGTCTTTAATGCATCAAAATCATCAAGTTCGGGGAATTCCCTAAATGAAATTTTATTTATGGGACCCACGCTTCAGCCAGATTTAATGCTCCTCATTCTAAATTGGCGTATATACAAATACGTTTTCAATGGGGATGTTGAGAAAATGTATCGACAAATAGTCGTACATAAAGATGATCAAGATTTTCAGCGAATTATTTTCCGAAAATCCCCCAATAGTCCACTACGCGACTTTAAATTAAAAACAGTTACCTTTGGCGTAAACTGTGCCCCATACCTCACCATTCGTAGACTCCACGAACTGGCAGAAGACACAAAGTCAGAATTTCCTCTGGCAACACAAGTGTTGAAAACACAAACGTATGTAGACGACATTCTGTCTGGAAACCACAATCTTCCACACGCATACGAGTCACTAGCACAAGTGACACAAGCGCTCAATACAGCAGGGTTTCCGTTGAAAAAGTTAACGGCGAACCACCTTAATATTTTAAAGGACATACCTAAAGAAAATCTATTAGACACTAATTTCCTAAAATTCGAAAAGGAAAGCACAACAAAAACTTTGGGGATACAATGGAATGCGATATCTGACCAGTTTTCATACACTAATGAGTCAATATCCGCACTATCAGCTATAACAAAGAGGCAAATTTTATCCTCGGTGGCAAAAATTTTCGACCCCGCAGGATGGCTTTCGCCAATTATGATACAAGCAAAAATTCTAATACAAGAATTGTGGCTAGACGGAAGTGACGGGGATGAACAAGTGAAACCACTTCGTTTAGAAAAGTGGTCCCAGTTCGCGGGTAATCTGAAGGATATCTCACAGATACAAATCCCACGATGGATAAATTATGCCCCAGAGCACAAAGTCGAACTACATGGCTTCTGTGATGCCTCTGAAAAGGCATATTGTGCCACCATCTATGTGCGCACACAATCTGACATAGCGACCACCAGTCACCTACTGGTAGCCAAGGCAAAGGTGGCTCCGCTAAAAACAATAAGCCTGCCACGACTGGAACTATGTGGTGCGCTACTACTAGCCAAACTCGTATCCATAGTGCAAACGCATCTAAATATGACCAAATATAAATTGTATCTCTGGTCTGATTCCGAAATTGTATTAGCCTGGTTAGAAAAACCTCCACATGCATGGAAGACGTATATTTCCAACTGAACGTCTCAAATCCTTGACCTAGTGGGATCAGCCACTTGGCGACACGTGGCCAGTGCAGACAATCCTGCTGACCTAGGTACAAGAGGGTGCAAGCCTCTGCACCTTGAAACCACCACTCTTTGGTGGAATGGCCTTCGATGGTTAATAGAATCCCCCGATTTTTGGCCACGATCGCCCATACGCAATATAATTGCCCCCGAAAGTCGAAAAATCGACTCCTTTCACACAACATTGGATGATACTGATATCCTTGAGCGATTTTCATCATACCCTAGAGCCCTCAGGGTAATCGCTTACGTGCTCAACTTCATAGAGCGACTCAAACTTAGAATTAAGGGAATACGCACAGTATATCCCCAAGGCGATACATTGACGCACCTAGACCTAGAAAAGGCAAAGGTCGCTCTTATCACTTATACTCAGTCGCGCCACTTCAGCTGCGAGATTTCACTACTAAGAGAATCGAAGCCAATTGTCAAAAAGAGCTCACTCTTAGTACTAAATCCATTTCTGGATACGAAAGGTCTGCTTCGTGCTAATGGTCGGCTTGGTAACTCAAGCCTGACATATAACGAACGCCATCCTCTAATAATACCAGAGAAGTCTCGACTTGCAACATTGCTACTCAAGTATGTACATATACTAATGTTGCACGCGGAACATCGCCTAATGCAATATATAATCCGCCAAGAGTTCTATATTCCCCGGCTTAAGCCTCAAATAAAAAAGTGCATTTTCATGTGCAAGATCTGCACTATGCATAAACAGAATATGAGGACGCAGATTATGGCAGCACTTCCACCGGAACGCTGCAACTTCGCTCTGCCTTTCACTATCACAGGAGTTGATTTTGCTGGGCCTTTTCAGATAAAGGCGTCCATGCTAAGGTCTCCTACCCTTTTGAAAGGCTACGTGGCGGTCTTTGTCTGTTTTATGACAAAAGCAGTGCACCTCAAGCTATGTACTAATCTGACAAAAGAGGCTTTTCTCGCGGCATTTGCTCGCTTCGTCGGACGCCGCGGTTTTCCGTCCAAACTGATGAGCGACAATGGAAAAACCTTTATCGGAGCTCAAAGAGCCACAGAAAAACAGTTTGTGGACTTTATTAAACAAGTCTCCCCTGAGATTGTACAAAAGTACGCCCCCCAAGGCATTAATTGGCAATTCATCCCCCCAAAAGCTCCTCATATGGGCATATGGAAGGAAGACTATTTAAAGGACCTCCACAAGAGGTATCGATGGAAAACATCAGAAAATGCGCCAAAGCTTGGAGATTGTGTACTTATTAACAACGATTGTCTCCCACCTTCCGAGTGGCGACTTGGCCGTATAGAAAAGCTCCATTATGGCTCAGACGGTCACATCCGCGTCGTTGATCTCCGTACTCAAAGCGAAGTACTCACCAGACCGCTGGTTAAATTATGCTTTCTACCAACCGCGGATAATAACGAAAATCCGATACTAAACAATCCGAACATAATGCCGTAACACAAATGAAAATAAATCAATAAAATCGCAACCCGCAACCAACCGTTAACAATAACAATAAAAATTACAAAAAATGGTCGGTCAATACGACGACCCAGTCATGCCACATAACGTGGCACAATCACACATTCTATTTATATACTACCATGTATATTCAAATACAATTTTTTACAGAGATCAAGATGGACGTGGATATGCCTACAATCCCAACACGAACTGTTCGGTCGGCAACCAACGGGACACGTACTGGGCCTACTCCTCCACTTCGCCCAACCATTGCGACTGTATCGACTGCCGCTTCTGGTAGTGGCTCACGAGAAGCCCCATCAACGCCATCCGCTCCAGTCGAGCCGCGTCGGATCCGATGCCCGCTATGTCGCCGGAAACATCGACTCCAGCATTGTGGGCTCTTTAAGGAGCTAACACCGACACAACGCCAGCGTGTTGCCAAGGCACATGAGCACTGCCTTAACTGCCTGTCGCACACGCATGTGACGCAGGAGTGTGTTTCCTCCGATTTATGCCACACGTGTGGCAGACCATATCACACGCTGCTCCACAGGACCCCACGACGCGATGTAGGTCGGCCAGCTGCCTCAAGCACGGGTAGATCAACGCACGGAAACCAGACGGTACGACGCCGAACTAATGCAGCCCGGCCTGCGCCCCATCAATGGCGTCTGCACCACGTTGCACCAAATAGACGTCGTCAAAAAAGCGCCACAGCATCGCCCCGCTACTGGACTCAGCAACGTAGTGGCAACTCTCCAGCAACTACAAAGATTGATAGGCTGAATGTTCGCCTAGGGGGGCCGGGATGGCTACATGATATAAGATGGCTAAATGATATAAGCCGCCCCCCCCCCCTAATGCCACTACACCAAAACACTACCACCACCACCAATACACCACACACACAGAACCCACATTCCGCAGGACCCACACATCAACATCACCCACACGCGAGAGGACATCCACACACCCAAACACATACCACATTAGTCAAAAGGGTCAACTTGAAAATTTGATCAGTCTCGTTACGATCCGTAATCGAAGCGAACGCATTGCCGTTGTGACCTCGCGCCTTTTTTGATCATCGTGTATTAGCAAAGTCCGCACATTGGTCTAAATTAAGATTAACTTGTGTTAATAGTTCCGCAATATTGTTCAAATTGAAAATCGAATCAAAATTAACTGTATTAATCTTAATTTTTATATTTGTTGAGATTTGTACCGGGATTAAAGAAGAGCGAATTAAATTCTTATTGAATTACCCTTGTAACTTAGCCGCGTGTTTTATTCGAATAAGTGGAAGTGGTAGGTGCCACAAAATCAGAGTGAATTGGACATTGCTCCTTTAAATACTACCTGTCTTTGTCCAGCATAATTAGCTAGCACCCTATCAATTGCCTCAATAAACGTCGGTAATTGTTTTGCATTACCATCAAATGGCTGTAAGAATTTTAGATCTTTTTTTATTTTCAGCCTAATACTACTTTCCGGCTGTGCAGCATTTTGTTGAAGCAATTGTGTTATTGCTGATAAACAACGTTCAACGTTTGAGCCATTATTTTTTGTACCTTTATCTTTTTATGCGAGATTATATTTTATTTTTTTTTCTTTTTATACTTATATATTGGTTTTGAAAAATTAAAAAATATTTTTTATAAAAAACAATTTTTTATCTGTATCAAAATACCGATCTATACGCTTTTTAAGTAGTACATATAACATTGAATTTTAATCCTTAAGTAAAAACAGTTTTTACTTGTAATCGTTATTTAAAATATAAATTTCCTCCAAATAATATATGTTCATCTTGCCATCTATTTTTTTCCAATAATTATCATATCATATATTATCTTCTTTTTTCAAACCTTGTGTCAATAAATATTTGTCACAACACCACGTTTCAGCGCTATTTCCTCATATTTTTCGTAAACAAAATTTTGTGTCCTTTAATTTAATTTCAGTTGTGGAAATTTGCACTTTTGAACAAATGATACATACATACATATGGATATCTAATTTGAACAACATTCAAACAGTAGAGTAGAGCCATCAGATCAGCAACTCAAGTTTGCCTCAATGTGTGGGTGTACCGCACATTCCAACAGACTCAAAATATGCCCGAGTCAGCTGTTTTGGTCACGTACTGGCAGATCATGCGATGTGGTGCACAACTGCATGCCGTCAGGTGACGTAACCTGTGATGTAACTCGCGCGGGATGGGTTAGATACCGAAAGTTGAAGAGGTAAGCGAAATGCATTTGCAGAAAGAAAAAGAGGGAGGCAGAAATCCGTGACTATGCAGAGCTTGATAAGCTGGCCGACAGGGATAATGCTCGAAAATTATATGAAAAAATGCGGCGACTAATAAAAGGTTTCAAGAGCGGACATATTCTTGTAAAACTCAAGGAGCTGATCTAGTAAACAATGCCCAGAGCATACTAATATTATGGAGGAAACACTTCTACAGCCTGCTGAATGGCAGTGAAAGTAAAACGCCAGGAGAAGGCGAACCCGATTCCCCAATTGATGACGATGGAGGAGACATTCCATTGCCCGACCATGATGAAGTTCAAATAACAATTACCAGTCTGAAGAACAACAAAGCGGCGGGGGCCGATGGATTGCCAGCCAAGCTATTCAAACCCGGCGGCGACGAACTGATAAGGAGCATGCATCAGCTTCTTTGTGAAATATAGTCGGACGAAAGCATGCCCAACGATTGGAATTTAAGTGTGCTCTGCCCAATCCACAAAGAGGAAGACCCCACAATCTGCGCCAGTTACCGTGGGATAAGCCTCCTCAACATTGCGTATAAGGTTCTATCGAGTGTATTGTATAAAAGATTAAAGCTCACCGTCAACAAACTGGTTGGACCTTATCAGTATGGCTTAAGACACGGCGTGAAAAGAGAATCGACACACACTACCCCTTCGTCGATTTTAAAGCTGCCTTTGACAGCATGAAAAGGAGCTGCCTTCATGCCGCGATGTCAGCTGTGAAAGTATTCGACGCAGTACCCGCGGGGGATACAGAGGAAGAGAAAGACCTCCACTCCGTTGTACCGTACAGCCTTAAACTTATAAAATATTTAGTGATGATTTGAGAACAACGAAAAACTATTTGTCACTGTACAATTCAGACAAACACGATCTTAGAACTTTAGAACACGAATTGGGATCCTTGTCTCAAAAACACTTCAGCGTAGAACAATTCTACGCAAGAATCTGTCACCAATTATCGCTGATAATAAACAAAATAAAGAGTCAGGATTATTCCAGAGAAACAAATAACGTTCTATTAGAACGCCAATATTTGTACCAAGAATTAAACCCGGCCAAAAAAAAAATTAACTTATAATAAAAACATTAAAAACCAGCAACCAGATCAACCAATCCTAAACCTGCAGTCCCTATGGAGGTGGTTCCTTCAATACATTCACGAAGAATAAACTACATATATGAATCGACAGAATAATACGCCTACGGAAAGGCCATTAAAATATTCGTAGGAAAACCCAAAAACTTTGTCTCCGAAAAACTTTCAAAAAAATTAAGGAAACTTAAGTGTTTCTTTAAGGTTCACTCAGCCGCATGGGAAGTAAATATAAGCCATTAACTATGTGGACCAATCTTAGGAAGTATACGTATTACAAATAATTTTGATTATTTATGTTACCTAATTTAATATCCTTTCATTGCAACATTGGTGATGATACCCTCAAAGAATTGGGAGCAGTCATAAATAGGATAAAATACACAATAACCCTTAAGGCTGTGGTATTTCCACTAAAACAAAATATCTCCAAACAAGTAAATAACATTCAAAAAACGCAAAATGAACACGAAGGTAAGAAAATGATAAATAAATATTCGGAACTTTTCGGACCAGTCTCTGACAGTGGAACAATTGACACAACTGTATTAGCAGAAATAAGAACAACAAGTGGAGAGCCGATCTATACAAAATCATATCCCTACCCAACCAACTTACGGGACGAAGTAGAAAAACAAATAACAGAACTTCTAAACAATGACGTAATAAGGCCTTCACTTCCTCATTGTGGATTGTTTCTAAAAAACCAGGTTCATCAGGAGAAAAAAAAGTATAGAGCAGATGTAGATTTTAAGCGACTAAATGCAATAACAATACCTGTTTCCTATCCAATACCTGATATAAACAACACTTTCGCTATCTTGGGCGGAAGTGTTTTACTACACTCTACCTTATATCCGGATTCCAGCAAATCAGGATGAAGGAAAGGGATTTAGAAAAGACTGCCTTTTTATAGCCAATGGTAAATATGAATTTACTACGTTGCAATTCAGTCTTAAAAATGTCCCTTCCATTTTTCAAAGAATGATCAAAGATGTTCTCAAATTCTTATAGAAAAATCCTGATATATCGACGAATTTATAATAATAGGGAAAACTAAAGAAGACTATTTACAAAATATTGAAGAGGTGTTCACGATTTTGAATAAAGCAAATTTAAAAGTCAATCTAATAAAATCTAAATTTTTTTGAACAGAAGTAAATTTTTTAGGCCATATCGTTACGAGAGAAGGTAATTTGCCAGATCCTGAAAAAATATCCGCATCATATTATCAGAGATTTATAAAATGCTCAAATAAAAGCTTGTCAATCCAAAGTTACTGATTTCACAAACAGAGGAAGGCTTAAAATCATTTATTGATTTAAAATATTTGTCTAAGTGTTCTGAAATTCTGGTATTCCCAGACTTCAAAACAAACCTTTAATTCTGACGACAGATGCTTCCAATTCTGCAATTGGAGCAGTCCTTTTATAAGGGATAATCGGTCAAGACAGACCCATAACTAGATCACGCAATAAAACCGAATTACTCCACAATAGAGAAAGAAATGCTCGCCATAGTATAGTCCCTCGACAAATTAAGACCTTACCTGTATGTATATAAAGAAATAAAAATCCTTACTGGTCACCGCTGACGTTTCAATTAAGCAATAGCAATAACAATGCGAAGTTAAAACGGTGGAAAGCAAGGAGAAAATATAATATAATTATAAACCAGGAAAAACAAACGTAGTCGTAGTAAGTTAACATCCACAGAAGAGAGTTCAAAACATAGCGCAGAAAAGGATAACTCAAAGCTTATTCTTCGCTGTAAAGGTATTTAAACGTCTATTAAACGTATTCAAAAATCAAATTATATTGATTGAAGGAAACGAAGAAATTATCATGAAGAACCTAATCCATGCTTCCACAGACACCGCCTAAAAAAACAAACGTAGTCGCCGTTTGAAGGCGAGCTAAAGTGAGAAGGCGAAACGTCCCCTCTGCAAGGTTTTGCGCCACGTAGAAAACGCACCCGATGAAAAGAAACAACAAGCCTCGGAGGAGTGACCCCCTTTTTGATCACGACCATGGCAAACGAAATAAGGACTGCGATTTAAGGGCACGCACCTGGAATATCCGGTTCCTTAATTGGGAAGGTGCCTCTGTCCAGGTGGTTAATGACCTCGTAAGAGTGGAGGCTGACATCACCGCAGTTTAAGAAATGCGATGAATGGGGCAAGGACTGAGGCGAGTAGGTGCTTGTGGCATTTACTACAGTGTCCGTATAAAGGAGCGCAAGTTTGGTATGGGATTCGTGGTGGGATAGAGACTCCGTCGTTGAATACTATCATTCACTCCGGTGGATGAACGTCTAGCCATAATGCGCATCAAAGCAAGGTTCTTCAACAAATCGCTGATTTGCGCCCACGCCCCGACAGAAGAGAAGGACGATGTGACCAAAGATGCCTACTATGAGCGCTTGGAGCGCACTTATGAGAGCTGCCCCCGCAACGTTATCAAAATCGACTTTAACGCCAGGGTGGGCAAAGAAGGTATTTTTAGCACAGCGGTCAGTAAATTCAGCCACCACGAGGAAACATTCTCAAATGGGTTGAGGCTGATCGACTTCGCCGGGCCCGAAATATGGTTATCTGTAGTACTAGATTCCAATAAAAGAAAGTAAAACAAGCTACCTGGCTGTCTCCGAGCCGAAAAGCCACCAACCAGATCAATCATGTTATGACAGCCAGAAGACACGTCTCCATTGTTTTAGGCGCGCGTAAGTTACATCTCAGGTTGGGGCAGACTGAGTTGCTGATCTGATGGCAGAGTCAGTCTGATTCTTGCTACAGAATAGAAAGCAACATTTTAATTCATAACTGGGGCAGTCGAAGCGAACCACAATAAAACTGCAGTTATAAAAAAAAAATAATAAATATATATATTATATGTATGTATATATGTATATAATAAAAACAATTTAGTAACAAAACTCAATTGTGAATGAATATCAATTGTTTTACAACGTCTAAAACCGTAAAACGTCTAATAATAGTAAGAGACAGAGAACAAGAACACAAGAGAAAAAAAAGGAAACAGCGAATATCACCATAAATATCATCACCAGCTGCAGCTATTACAAAAGCTTCAACATCAATAGCAGCACCATCAAAAACAGCAGCAGCAGTTATAGCAAAAGCAACAATACCAGTAACAGAATAACAACCATAACTGGAGCAAGCAGCAACAGCAGTAGTGCACAAAATTTTTGTTTACGAAAAACATGAGGAAATAGTGCTGAAACGTG
>NW_024396366.1:19186084-19192554 GCF_016617805.1 Bactrocera tryoni | reverse complement strand
GTATCTTTATAAGGAGTCTCTGTCTGATTCTGTTTCCATTTCAAATAAGCGTTTTTGAAAATTATTTCAAACTTCTTGCCTTTTCCTATTACAAATCTAAATTAATTTATTTTTTCCTAATACTTTAAATTAAAATATTCTTTGAATATATATTTTTAAAAATTTTTTGTTACTACATCTAATTATTAAGTAATTTTACTTACACTTTTTGTTGCAGTTGTCGAATCTTCCCCACCATTATTTGAACGAAACTGGTACTGAAAAATAAGAAATGTAATATGAAGTGCAACATGTGACATATATGAATATATTTTCTTTATAGAATATAGACGTAATAAATAATAAACAGGAGTTGTCCACCACAAATACATAGTTTGTTTTATTTCAAAAAATCTTTATATATTTATATCTTTTTTGTACAGCCGGTTTTACTTCACGCACATGCATGCGTATAAAGAAGAGCTAATTTCGGTAGTAACCAAGCATTTCATACCCTTGTAGCCGTATTTATCTGATATAGCACCGTGCGACTTCTGCCTTTTCGGAAAAATGCGTTTGCCCATGAAAGGAAAGCGCTATGCAGACGTATAGGCCATTCAGAAGGCTTGAACTGGCATACTGGCGGCCATACCGACCAACGAGCTGAAAGCTGTATTAAATCAGAAGGAGACTATTTGAATAAAACTAATTTATTCTGCCGTAAAAACTGTTCGTCCTTTTTTAACAGTCCTGTTTACTTTGAAAAGCTCCTTGCATTTTCTATATAACTCATCCATTGAGCGACAAATTTTGTATAAGATTTAAAAAAAAAATAAAAATCATTATGCGTAGTATATTTGAGTTGGGATAGTATCCCATTTTATCTATTAATAACTATCATGTATATCTTTTAGTTACTATGTGTTTAAGTAAATCTAAAGACGGCCGGTGGTTTTCGTTGGAAGGAAAATGTTTTACTAATTTTTTTTAGCCAGGCTGCATACTAGAAACATTAAGGTTTATTACATTTTGGTAATAAATATCCAGGTGTTGTTCCGATTTTTCGGCTAAAAATTTGTAGCATGTCGTCAAGGCACCTTCTGTCCTCCATCTTTTAAGTTGAGTTTTAATGGTACCCTGCTGTCCAAATGGGTTCGGAGGAGAAAATTTCCCGATTATATATAATCCATTGGCATTTGTGGCTCTGCTGCATCCTACATATAAAGCTGAACTGCTAATTCTACCCTCCAGATCAGTGGTTCCCAAACTTATTTTGTCTACCGTCCACTTTGAGCATAACTATTTTTTTAGCACCCCCATTTTTTCACCTATTTAAAAACCACTATAACTTAAAATTAATTTTTGTGCCCTATATATGTATATTAACGGAGAATTCTAAACGAAACTTTTACTATAACCAGCAGCTTGAAACCTGAGCGCAGTAGGTAACATACAACGGCGCTTAAGTCTCAAGTTAATTCTTACGGGCTCCACCTGCCAATAAGAATTATTATTGAAACACAACTTTATAGTAATAAAATCTTTTAATAAAAATAAAACTAAAATAGTCGATCCATATATAAAAACTAATGTGAAGGATGAATCTGATGCTGTTTAATAATTTTGTTAATATCAGGTTCCAATTTACTCAAGAACAGTCGCAAGTTCGGTTACAAGCAAACGATTTCTATTTTTAGTAAGCAGTGTTGTCACAGCACTAAATCCTCGTTCACACAAATATGACGATGGGAATGCTATCAAGAATCGTTGAACGATTGACCACAATCCAGGGTATAATTGCGAGATCGGTTTTTGTAGCCAAAATTCTTGGTAACAATTTTTGAACTTGATTTTTATTTCCTCATTTGTTGTCAATTCTATATGTTATTCTTCCCGCTGAGCTGACATTGCTGATATTTCCAAGTTCAAAATGTCCTGGTATCGTTCGGTGAAGTCAATGTGGAGGTTTTCCAAATGTTGGCAGTAGGCAAACAATTCGTCGTTACTGCATGATACTGATAAATTCGGAAAATTGTGAAACTCACGTCTGCCCAGATTCTTTTTGTGTAGAAGCAGTTTGGCTGCGAAAGCAGCAACGACGTTTTTTGTTTTAATTAAATTTAGCTTATCGCCTTGCTGTTGGAGATTCATGTCGTTGAACAATTTATACAGGTCTGTCATTTAAGCTATATCATTAATTTAATTTAATTAATGTTATGAGCTTGTCTTGAAATTCTGTATCTTTAGTTTCCAAGAACTCTATAACAGAGTCAAACAGGTTGTAGAATCGAGTCAGACAATTGCCTATTGAACTTCAGTATGAAACAACAAACGATTGAAATCCTCGTCATTAGTAACACAAAGCTGATGAAATAATCTATCATTCAAAGAGCTGTTGCGGATTTTATTGACTGCTTTGATGACATATTGCAGTGATTGAAATAGTTTTTCACTAAATGTTGTCTATGAATAACGCAATGTACACCAAGGACATCTGGAATTTTATTTTTTAAGTGCGTTATTCAGCCTTTATGGCACCCTATCATAGCCAGAGCGCCATTAGTAGCAATTGAAATAATATTTATCAAAGGAGTCTCTTTCTAGGACAGATATATGAACTACGCGGAGAGAAATATAGAACCGAGTTTGAGCAATCTTTTAATTCATATTAGTTGAGGTTCACAAGTTGTTGTTGAGAGTCGAGAGCTCATGTAGTCGTTGTCTAAGAGGCCTTTTAGCTAAATAAAATTACAAGTAACCCCCCAGACCTCTACACAACGCCCCCATTTTCTTTCTGGATCTCTTACCGCCCCCTTGACACCTGCAGCGCCCACAAGGGCAACGCAACTTGAGCGTATGTTCCACCTTGGCTTTTATGTATCGTGATGGCTTCAGCTGGAACGACAGGGAACTGTCTACGTTCTATATTTATTTGATCATTTCGCTTGTATTGGAATGATCCGATCACGCTACTGATTGGTGTCCAATCTACATTGCGACTATGCAGCTGCTTGGAACGTGCAAAGCTTCCAACTCTTGGTTCTGCGAATTTCATCCATAATCGCACCAATGTGCTTTCAGGTCTAGACAATTCGGTATCCACCTGCATTAGTTCCCCTGTAGCACCATTTACTAATCCATCCGTAGTGCTTATGTTGACTGTTACCATATATTTAATCGATGTTTTGAGCTGCAATGTATGAGGCATTCCCTGTGTTTCTGATGGCTTGAAACCCTTCACAGCTTCTAACATGTTTGCTCTTCTGCGCTTTGTTAAGGCACTTGACATAATTGTATCCTTCGCAGTCGAAATGAACTCGTCGGTCATCATGTCCGACAGTTTTGTTGTATTGAAATTATTTGCTCTAGTATTTGAATATGGATGGCTACGTTGGGTATCTCGTTAGAGGTCTTTTCTCTGTTTTTTTTTAAGTCACCAAACACGATAATTGAAATGCCTCCAAAGTAAGCACTGCTCCTAAAAATTTGCTTTAGCCTACATTCTAAATACGCAAATATCTTTACTCCAACCATTGAAATTTCATCAATTATTATAAGCATAATATCTATGAGATTATAGCCGAAAATAAGCGAAGGACTGGTTGACGAGGAGTGAAAAAACGGAATGAAGTGTTAGGCCTCCAATTCCAAATGCTGCTTTGCCAGTGGGTGCGCAGAGTAACACCTTGGCTGTTTCGGTTCTGTTAGTTCCTGGTACACTGTTAGCCAGGTTTTGCCCCCTCCAGCACCTCTTCCGACATATTCGAAGAAGATTTTCTTCTTACTGACAGCAGTGCGCATTACATGAGCAAAATATTTCCTCTGCTTGTTGTTAAGAGATTGTACCATTTCCCGTAAATCTCCTTCTTATTTTAAAGGTGGTGGTTTAATTAATCGAACCCCTTCTTCCGCGCTATTGTTGTCCTCACGAAAAACATTAACATCTCCTACTTGCTCTGGAACAGCTAGAGCTCTGAATTCGGGATCCAAAAGTTGAGAGGCAGCTCTCTCATCAGCTATTTCTTCCGCCGAAACATGCAGGTTTTCCAGGATATTTTCAATCTCGTTGGATCAAAATGTGTCATATTTGAGCTTATTCTGCTCAATTTGCTCCTTGTGTGTGCGGAAAACACTCTCGACATCATTACTTAAGAGCTCGGCCTCCTCATTTCTCCATGGGTGAAACATCATGGAGTTTCTTTCAAGAAATCAGCTCATGAATTTTTAACGCTAAAACGTTTCCAGGGCAGAATAAGTGCTTGCTTCCTTTTCCTTGAAAGTCCTCATCCATCTTGCTTCCGATAAATCCAGTCCCAAGCTATTATAAGCCGCTTCTTGAGCCGATATTTCTGACCCGATTACAAGTTTGTTTCCGATGTATTGTAGTTTTCTTGTAATGGAAAAGTTCTCGGCACTTATTTCCTCCATTGCTTGTCTCAGTAGTGTTGATACCTCTCTATCGGATTTATTTATATAATTAATTATATAGCTGCAGCAAGTGTAGGCGTCCATACTGAATTGAATATCCATCATTGCTCTATGCAAGTTAAGTATATTTTTATTGTAGGCATTTAGAAGTCTGTCCAAACAATTTTCAAAGCAGTTCAACCGTATTATGTCTTATTCTGCGAGATCCAACAGAGTTAATAGATCCTGTATTTTTATAAATTGAAGGTTGTGCAGCTCAATAACCTCCTCATTCTCCAAGGGAAAATAATTTCTGTCCTCGGTATCGGCGGATAAGGCATGTTGAATCGACACAATTATTTTCCATGCAGATCTCTTAGGCAAGCTCGACCATGTCTGTGTTTTTGGTACTGAATAAATTCCTGTAAGTCTAAATCAACCCCATCAGTCGTAATGTGTCGGTCGATGAAAGTTTGAACAACAGTTGTGTTGATGATTCCATCACTTTCCAAATGCGGTGCATCGCTTAACCAGTACATGCCATGACAATGTGGTGATCCACTATGCTGAAATTCAATTCTGTAATAGTAATGGACTACTAAATATACTTCAGGCAGTCTATTTTTTAAGAATTTCAACATTTGGCGGAATCGATTGTCGAAATACATTTTCTCTCTGCAGCTGACATTGTTACGATCCGTCATCATGCTGGATAAGGTTGATGACAAAGTTTTCATCCCTCACATTTGCAGTAGTTATATTTCTTGATCCAGACTTTTTGCGCAGACAAATAGAAATAGCATCTTTGATGAGGTCCAACTCGCAGAACTTATAAATATACAGAAGCACGTTCACACGAACGCAGCGAAGATAATTGTTGGATACGATAACTACTGAGCATCATCGGCGGCTGTAGCGTTCCTTGGGCAGCTGCCTTGCTCCGGTGTCATTACAACACGTGCAATCGATCTATTTTCAACGGATTCCTTGTCCATCAAAGTTTCCTGGCCAGGATTTAATTTCTCTTCCATTTTCTGTACATTTTCCTGACGGGCATTAAGAAGGTTACTTACTGCTATCTCATCTGCAGGATCCGCAAGAAATGGCACAGTTTCCTCGTTTCCTACATTTGTCAGCCAATCACTTGACATCTGAATTTTGTGCTTGACGTAGAGCTCTGTACCCAACAGATAATTCAGTGCCTGCAATATTTCCGTCATAAAACTTTGCTGATATTCCAACCGACGTTTCAGCTGCACTTGAATAATATGGCTGTTGTCAAATCTTTGTGGCAGCATGGAAACTGTCTCTACAACAGAAATTGCGATATAGCTCCACGAATCGCACATTGTTGTTCATATCCTAAGGATATGACATTAGCATTTCCTCCAGACACGTTAAATCCTGAAACCATTCCGGAATATCAGGAAACTCCAATCCATTTGAGAGGCAGATAATTGATAGTTTACCTTGTTTGACAATACGATAGCAGGTGCTACAAAAATTATATGTTTGGTCCGAAGATGGAAACTTCGATGACAAATAAACAACTTTTCTAGCATCTTCCGAGTGTGTGAACTTTGCTGAGGTCTGACATTTTTCTAGCTTTTTTACTTGGTGAGAGAACCAAGTGCCCCACAACACACGCATATTTCAGTGGGCCCTTTTTTATCAACAATGCGTACATATCAAAGATATTGGCAGCTCGACGTTGACGTGCTTGTTCTTCTAGCAGTGCATCAGGAGAAAGTTCACGACGTCTTCTAATATTCCTCCTGGCTTGCCTTTCGCTCTCCAACTGACGATTTGCGAGATCCGACCTATATAATTGTACTCTTTGCAACATTGATTCCTGCTCGGTAGCAAGTTGTTTCCTGGTTTGCTGGCGTGTCACTCTTCTTTGAGAAGAATTTAAAATTTGTTCACGACGTCTTGTTATTGGATCTCCTCGTCGACTTCTACTCAATGCTGCATCTCGTTGCCTTTATTCTTCTTTGATTATTGGATTCTGGCGTCATACAGAACGTTCCATTGTGTCCCGCTCCTGCTCCTGAGCTCAATATTCCGGAATCAACCATCTGATT
>NW_024396366.1:19180262-19185985 GCF_016617805.1 Bactrocera tryoni | reverse complement strand
TGAAAATTTAAATGAAGAAATGTAATTTACATACAATATTATTGTAATATATTAAGTTTTTTAGGATATTATGATAGTATCACATATACATATGTACATATATCGCATATAATGGTTTGTCAAAAACGTCTTGCGGTATTTTTATTGAATTTTTTTATTTTTATTGAAATTGAAATGAATTTTTGATGACTCATGCCCAGCTCTTGACCGATGCTACGGCTGCTACTATGCTGGTCTCTTTCGACCAATTCAGCGATTTTATCGCAATTTTCGACGACAGGTCTTCCGGAGCGTGGCGCATCTTCGACCACCTCTACACCAGAACGAAAACGTTGAAACCATCGTTGTGCGGTGGAAATGAAAACTGTACCGAGTCCATAAACTGCACAAATTTTATTGGCGGCTTGAGATGCATTTTTGCCTTTATCGTAGTAGTACCGTAAAATTTGCCGTATTTTCTCTTTATTTTGCTCCATGTTTGCGACGCTATAACTCACGAACGACTTAAAAGAAACGACAATCAATCAAACACGTGTTAGCGCGTGAAATGAGCTTTCCAAAAAGTTATAGCATGACCCGATGCGACGGATAAAACTAGAACTACGCGTTTCAGCGCAAACTAGCGAAAATACCGCAAGATTTTTTTGACAACCTAATATGTATATAAAAACATATTCGTATATGAAATTATAGTATGTATATTACCAAACATAAGAAATATTTAAAAATTAACTGTTATTCATACATTAACTACAAATATGTATTTTGATAATAGCATAATTTAATTAAAATGTTATCAGTTTTGCATGTATTCATAAAAATTCGCAAAATGATAATCATATAAATTAATATGATAGCATGTAAACGTATAAAAATATAAGCAACAGGCCAACATACGTCTGAAATAGCAATGTATATTTCTGTTCACGCGCCACTGTTAACATTTCTCTTTTTGAGCAAGCTGTGGTGAAACACGCTCATCGCATTTTGTTACCTTTTGACAGTTCACACGCTTGTCCGTTGTTGGACCTTCTCTATAAATATATGTACGTTCTCTGCTCATACTGCATTGGTTATTCGTGATCATTTCGCCACGTATTCTAATATCGCGCCGCAACCACCGCATTCGACTGATTTACCTTCGTGTAACTTCTGGCTATTCAGCAAATTTACATGATCACTCCGAGTACACCGTTTTGACTCAATTGAGGATATAAAAGATGAATCGAAGAAGGCTCTGATGGCCATCACGACGGAGGATTTTTCCAAGTGCTATGATGACTGGAAAATTCGTATATGGCATAAGTGTATTGCAAAGGGGGGGGGGATTACTTTGAAGGAAATTAAATGGACAAAATTCATCTTCCAATTTGATCACATTAGAATATCTTTTAGACTTAGGTGATAAGTACAACTGTTACGTGAATAAAACTATAATAATTTTTAGCATCTGGTTGCAAGAGTATAAAAATCCGACTTTTGATAAAAATTAAAAAACCTGAATTGTTTCCGAGAAGTAATTGCAGACTTTCAATAAATTAGAGGAAGCCTGGATATCAGAGGTACTATCCTTAAGAAGCCGTTTGGTCTACTGACGACTGACTTCATTCTTATTATACCCTGAACAGGGTACATTAAGTTTGTCACGAAGTTTGTAACACCCAGAAGGAAGCGTCGGAGACCTTATAAAGTATATATCTAAATGATCAGTATGTTCAGCTGAGTCGTTTTAGCCATGTCCGTCTGTCTGTGTATATACGAACTAGTCCCTCAGTTTTTAAGATATCGTGAAATTTTGCAAACGTCATTTTCTCTTCAAGAGGCTGCTCATTTGTCGGAACGGCCGATATCGGATCACTATAACATATAGCTGCCATACAAACTGAAGGATCGGAATCAAGTTCTTGTATGGAAAACTTTGACATTTGACAATGTATCTTCAGAAAAGTTGGCACACGTTATTTTCTAAGATAATAATTTAATCTCCGAAAAAATTGTTCAGATCGGTTAACTATAACATATAGCTGCCATACAAACTGAAGGATCAAAATCAAATGCTTGCATGGGAAACTTCCTCATTTGACGATATATCTTCACGAAATTTGGTATGAGTTATTGTTCTTAGAAATAATGTAATATCGGAAGAAATTATTCAGATCGGCTTACTATAGCATATAGCTGCCATACAAACCGAACGACCAAGGGCTTGTATGGAAAACTTTCGCATTTGACGTGGTATCTTCACGAAATTTGGTATAGATTATTTTCTAAGGCAACAATGTAATCTCCAAAAAAATTTTTCTCATCGGATTACTATAGCATATAGCTTCCATACAAACTGAACGGTCGGAGTAAACTGCCTGCATTTTTCTGTTAACGAGATATATTCTGCAAATTTGTCGTTATTTCTCTAAGACAACGCTACATAGTTGAAAAATTTTGCAGATCGGATAATAAAACCTGCCATACAAACTGAAAAATCAAAATTAAGTTCTTATGTGACAAGAAACATTTCTTGAAATTTAGCATTGATTATTGCCCAAGATATCGCTTTATTCTTCAAAAGAATTGTTGAGGTCGGACTGCCATACAAACCGACTTATCAAAATCAAGTTCATATACATACATATGTGCAACTTTGGCTAAATATTGTTTGTAGATGTAACGGAACTTATTATACTATACAAATAATATATTCTAAATAAATCTAAATTATGTTCAGAATACGTAACATAAGAATAAGTAGCAAAATAGTTTTTTTTTAATTTGCCTTAAAATAATTAAATCTCTAATTTTTCGAGACACATATTTTATTATATATTAATAACAATAGACCACTAACTTTTTAAACATAATTATCCTGTTTTAAAACCCGAATTAACTGATAGGTAGGTACAAAACAAAACCTTGGTAATAACATAGAACATAGACATAGTTCGATGGGTAGGTTGAAAGTATAACTGAGGTATAAAAAATCTCCACAATGCCTCTTTTGTTCCTAATTTTTCCAGATATGTTATTATTTATTAATATTAATTTATATTGTAATTTACATTGTAAGCTTAATTATACAGCCGTAATTAACTGATGGGTAGGTATAAAACAAAATCTAGGTAATAAACAAAGCTGGAAGGTTAGGTAAAGTGTAAACAGGTAAAAAGCAGGAAGGATATACGTATACGGTTCTAAACAATTGTATAAATAGGGTGCAAACACATCGGATTGCTTCAGTTTACGCGTGCAGCTTAAACTTTGGAAAACCAAGCAATTTGCAAATTTATCAAAAAAAAAACTATTTTTTTTTAAATAACCATTATTTATTTTATTATTTTTTTATTGATTATTAATTTTTAACTGTTTTTTTTTTGTATATTTTTTATTGGTACAAATAATTTATATTAATTTATAAAAATGCCAAGAGTATCTAGGC
The DNA here is from genome assembly GCF_016617805.1 of Bactrocera tryoni. Lineage (NCBI taxonomy): Eukaryota > Metazoa > Arthropoda > Insecta > Diptera > Tephritidae > Bactrocera > Bactrocera tryoni. The sequence continues at coordinate 19,182,555 of NW_024396366.1, read as the reverse complement.
AGTCGTAGAACAAAGACGTCGTAATGCTTTGAATCGATGCCGACAACGATTTAGCCAAAATTTGGAAATACATCGACAGAGGAACGCCGACTATATTGCACAATTACGTAGTTCAAATTTAGAGTTCCGTAATGAAGAGAGAATTTGGGACAGTACTTCACGTTCCAATGCAACGGGTACGGAGTTTGCTGACGCTGCGCTTCCCACAGGTTGCCACTACACGTGTCGCACTCTCAGCGATTTAGTGGTGTCATTTTATATTACTTTGTATCATATGATATTAGTGCATCATATGATACTTTTTGAATGTATGGGGTGCTAACTTATATACGAACTAGTCCCTCAGTTTTTAAGATATCGTTTTGAAATTTTGCAAATGCCATTTTCTCTTCAAGAAGCTGCTCATTTGTCGGAACTGCCAATAGCGGACCACTATATCATATAGCTGCCATACAAACTGAAACTTTCTCATATTACGACATATTTTCACGAAATTTGGTATAAATTATTGTTCATAGAAATAATATAATCTCCGAAAAAATTGTTCAGATTGGTTAACTATAGCATCCAGCTGCCATATCGAATTCAAATGCTTGCATGGGAAATTTTCTCATTTGACGCTACAATAGTTGAAGAAACTCTGCAGGTCGGATAACAAAACCTGCCATACAAACTTAAAAATCAAAATTAAGTTCTTATGTGACAAAAAATGTTCATAAAATTTAGCATGGATTATTGCCTAAGATATCGTTTTAATCTACAAAAGAATTGTTAAGGTCGGACTGCCATAAGAACTGACCATTAAAAATCAAGTTCATATATGGACAACAATCATTACAAAATTTGACATGAGTTACTTTTTTGATTAAATAGCGAACCAATTTTCTCCGCAGTGTAATATAGTTTGTAGGTGTAACGGAACTAATTAATATTGTACATTATTTTTTCTATATTGTAATCAGAATTAACCACTATACAAATAATATATTCTAAACAAATCGGTTGTTATATTAATTACTTTCCAATTTGAGCTTTAAATAAAAGGACATGTAACTAACTGAGACAACAAGTTGAAAATTAAGTTAAGAATACGTAACATAAGAATAAGGAACAAAAATATTTTGTTGTAGTTTGCCATAAAATAATTAAATCCCTAATTTTTCCAGACGCATATTTTATTATATATTAATAATAATAAGGCACTAATTTTTTAAACATAATTATCCTGTTTTAAAACTCTAATTAACTGTAGGTATGTACAAAACAACACCTAGGTACTAACGTAGGTAGGAACTAAACATAGTTCGATGGGTATGTAGAAAGTATAACTGAGGTATAAAAAAAACCTCTACAATGTCTCTTTTGTAATTAACGCCTTAATATTTCCACTAAAATTGCTTGATGAATTTTCGCATGAATTATTATCTACGACAATGATACAGTACCCAGTAATGTTTACAGATCGGACAATTACATCATATAGCTGCTTTATAAACTTACCGAATCCATTTTTGTATGGAAGATTTTTTATTAGACAATAATATATATGGCACATAATTTAAGTAGCAAAACTGTGGTTAAATTAGTTATATAATAAATAAATCCCTAATTTTTGTGATTTCATATTATTATTAATACAGATAATTATGAATAATTAACATCGTAAGCATAATTATCCAACCCTAATTGACTGATACATAGGAACAAAAGAAAACCTAGGTAGAAAAGAAAGTTGAAAGGTGTAACCAGCTAAAAAACAGGAAGGACTTTAAATATAGGGTTCTAAAAAATTTTATAAATAGGGTGTAAACGCAACGGATTACTTCAGTTTACGCGGTGCAGCTTCAACTTTGAACAACACTTTCAAATTTATCGAAAAATATCCTTTTTTTTTAAATAACCATTATTTTTTGGAATATATTATTATTTATTTATTTTATTAGATCTTAGCTGTTAATTTTTTTTTATATTTTTATTGGTATAAATACTTTATATTAATTTTTAAAAATGCCAAGATTATCTAGGCAGTCACAGGAACAAAGACGTCGGAATGCTTTGAATCGAAGCCGACAACAATATAGCCAAAATTTGGAAATAAATCGACTAAGGAGCGCCGACTATATTGCACAATTACGCAGTTCAAATTTGGAGTTCCGTAATGAAGAGAGAATTCGGGACAGTTCTGCACGTTCCAATAGACGACAAAACCTGCTTCACAGAGCTGCGGAGCAGGAGCGCGACACAATAGGACATTCAATCAGGCGCTTGAATCCGGAATATAGAGCTCAGGAGC
>NW_024396366.1:19171097-19179815 GCF_016617805.1 Bactrocera tryoni | reverse complement strand
GGTAATCGTGTGGTTGTTGTGTTGTAGTGTTGTAGTAATGATCGGTATTAAGTACTGTGTTTGATACGTGTGTGTGTATGGGTGTATGCTGTGAAATGTTGGGTGATGAGGTGTTGTGACGTGACGTGATGTGACGTGACGGGAGGTGATGCGATGTCAGATGTTGCAGTTCATAGCTCATGTGAACAGGGTCAATTCAAGTAACAATGACTGTAAAAAGTTTTGGCGATAAGAAGATATTTGTCTTTTAGAGATGAAAGCAAGAGGATTGAAAAAGGTAAACCGGGATATGATCCATTGTTCCGTATCTGAAAATTGTCAGATGAACTCAACAAACGGTTCGATTCTGTTCCAAAGCCTGCTCGTCTTTGCGTCGATGAGCAAATGTGTAGCACAAAATTAAAACACCATCTTCGCCAGTATCTGCCAAATAAGCCACACAAGTGGGGAGTAAAATTGTTCGTCTTGTGCGTCAGCCGGATCTTGGAAGTACTGCAAATGTAGTTGTACGACTATCACAAACAATACCTGATTTTGCTTATCACATTCTCTACTTCGACAATTTCTATACATACAAAAAAGGTAGTATATTTACGAGCGACCCGAATACCACAATGCAAGCTTACGTTGGTTAAAGATATAAAGAACGAAGAAAGAGACTACTCTATTGAGTACATTGATGCTGCATATGATGTCGATATTAACACGGTTTTGTGGAGAGCCAACAAGACAGTCCGATTGGCATCAACTTAAGTTTTTACTCAGCCATTTAATCGGGAAAATGAAAACGAGAAATCGGCCAAAGTTGCAAGCTACGATCGAAAACAAAAGCAGCATGTTGAAGTAGATTGCCCCCAAATAATACGGGAGTATAATAGCCATAAGGTGGGAGTAGACTTAATTGATGGACTTATGGGTCGTTACCATATCCACGCAAATACTCGAAATCCGATAACACGGGTTTTTTACCATTTCGTAGATATGGCTGTGACAAAGGCATATATTTTGTATCGACGTCTGCATTTAGAAAATTGCAACAACAATCTATCTGCACAAGTTACCCGAGTTCATTGTAGAAATTTCTGCTGGTCTTGTCGCTTACAAACTCAATCGTCCTGCGTGTTGACCAAGTTTCACACCATCAATACCCGTAGAAAAGAAACTAAATCTGGGAAAAGAGCAGAATATCCAGTCGCGGATGCCCGCTTTGATCAGTATGACCACTTTCTGATTTGGCTTCCTAAAGATGGTGGAAAAAAATGTAAACTGTGCCAAAGTTCAGAAACGCAGTGTTTTTGTTTCAAATGTAAACTAAATTTATGCTGCTCATCTACGAAAAACTGTTTTTTTGACTATCATCACAAAAATTAATATACTCGTACTTTGTTATTAGAATTCCCCTAGTTCTTGAAATTCTTTTTCTTATTTTCCTTTCTTTTGACATAAAATGTTGTTGAGTTCATCTGACAATTTTCAGATACGGAACAATTGAAATCACACCTATTTCTTCATTTTGACCTAAGCCGGCAAGGCTGCCCTGAAGCGGGCTTGAGATTATTCTCATATGTGAGCACAAAAAAATGAAAAACAAAAATCATATGATATTTTTGAGATTTATGGAGCGTAATTACGCTAGAAAAAAATTCCCAATCTTTTCTGTCCACGATTTTATGTAGTTTTACCTGTTAGAGGGTTAATCAATTCGAGTAGCCGCCAGCGTCAACTGATCTGATGCAACACGAACAATCTGTTCTTCGGCAATCACGATCGTGTAAGCGGTATGGCTGGCTTCAGTTGCAATCGTTGCGACGATTGTTTGACTTGAAGTAAAACTTTGGGTAAACTATAAGTAAATCTATGAATACAGCAAACAACAACAATTTTCTGTTGGACTGATTTGAATCATGTGTGGCAAAAAATTTATCAGCTTTGAAAATGTGCGCATGTTACAAATTTTCGAAGAGTAAACAAAGGAAATTCCATCGAGAACGTACATACATATGTATATACATACATTTGTTGCATGTATATACTCGATGGAATTTCCATTATACATATAACATATGTACAAATATACATACATACATGCATATACAAACATATGTATTTGAAATAGAACAAAAGTGCACTAGTAAATCAGTGTTTAGGGCAGTGGTCGGCATTTCATAGCAAAAATTTGCAAACTAACTTCACACGTACGCTTACGCTCTATCGTTCAGTCCAGGAATAAAGGGATGTTAAACTTATTCCAGTGTGAGAGCGCCTCAAAATTTGCGTTTTTTATAACATTTTCCATTATGGCCAGATTGAACAAAATAACAATTTTTGGGCATTTATCAACCCAATATCCAACATTTAGTACGAATAAAAAATACTAAATAGTGGTTATTTATTATATGGAGAAACTATTTAAATCTTTTTACAGAATATTATAACAACTGACTTTTGTCCTTTCAATACCCAATAATAGGATTTAAGCTTGTTAGCGCTCAATCATTAAATGTTTTTAATCATTTTCCATTGAAAATAAAACTATGATGCTTCAAATTACAAAACGTTTCATCAAATATCTTTAATTTTCACAAAATTATTTAATTTTCATTGTTTTACATTTTTTATAAGTGGTCTTGAACGATGCAACAAATCCCTCCGTTTACACTTTTTTTTGGTAAGATTTCAATCTGACTATCGCTCGTTTCCAACTGATAAACGTCAAAACCTACTGAACTCGATTAGCTGTCAAAATCAGTCGTTGTCGAGCCAGCAACGAATTAACATCACACAAGACCATAGTGCAAAACCAGATATGCCCTGCGAGAAATATTTTATGATTCTAAATGCCTCTGGTGCCATGCAATGCCTTTTATGTTCCAAGTCTTTAAAAGATAATAGGGAATATATCCTTAAAACACATTTTGTTAATTTTCATTATACAGTGAAAGCTCGCTAATCCGAATTAATGATTGCACACTCCAATTCGGATTAGCGAAATATTCGGATTAGTGGATAGGCTATATTTATGTATTTTATTTCACATAAGATGACGCCATTGGAAAATAAAACTCGGGATAGTATTTCAGAACTAATTTTATTTATTATTATATTTTTAAGAAAGAATATTGCTTACACCTTATTTATTATGATGTTTTTTAACGAAATTTGTGATGCAAGTTTGTTTCTGATTCAATACACATGCTTCTAATTGCTTTATTACGCATTTCCTTGAGTACTAATATTTGATCAGTGTCTATGCCTCGTTGCTTTGCCCAATCTATACTTATATTTAAAGCTTGTACAGCTTCACGATTTTTAACGCGCTTAATCATATTAGATTCTGCTTCTTCGTCTTCTGTAACTAATTCTGAGCTACTACATGCAACCACACTACTGCCAGAGTCATTAATCCAGGCAAGAACTTCATCTTCAGAAATTTCCACGTCAGTATTGCGGCGAAATAAATTTGTGATTGCACGAAATTCTTCAATTTCTTCAAAACGAGCCGAAGGGTCACTCTCCGGTAATTCTTGTTGTAAGACTGACAATGGAATGTTATCTTCTGAAGCCCATCTCTGGGTATGAATATTTTTCCAACAGGACTTTAGAGTGGAATCCGATACCCTGTTCCAAGATGGCTTAAGCAATTCACAAGCGTCGTACTTACTGAATTGTTTCAAAAAAATTTCAGTACTGTCTGATTCAGAATTGACCAATTCACACAAGCGGTATTTTTTGTAATAAAGTTTAGTCAGGCGTATCACATTTTGATCCATAGGTTGCATAATGCTTGTACAATTTGGAGGGAGAAACATAGTTCTATATTGTCCACATTCAGATGCCAACGGCTCCTCATGACATGTTGCATTATCCAATATCAATAGACCTTTTTTCGGCAAATTATTTTCAGTCTGATAGTTTTTTACCTGTGGTGTAAACGATTTGAAAAACCATTCAGTAAAAATGTATGTTGTCATCCATGCATTTTTTGATGAGTAATATTCAATCACCCTTTGTTTTTTAAATGACCGAGGGTTTTTTGATTTACCAACCACTGCAATCTGTAGCTTGTGACTTCCAGTCTTATTAGCACAACATAAGAAGGTGATTCTCTCTTTGCTCATTTTGGTGCCTGGAGCTGATTTTTCTTTAAAATGCACTAAAGTTTTGTCTGGAAACATTTTCCAAAAAAGTCCAGACTCATCAGCATTATAAATTTTTTGTCCAAAAAACTTTCAGCTTCAATTACATTGTAGAGCTCATTTTGAAAAGCAGGAACAAGATCTGGTCCGCATATTTTTAAGTTTCGCACAGAAAATCGTTTCTTAAACTTTTGAAACCATCCATCGCTAGCTTTAAACGATTCATTGTTATAGATTTTCTGATAAAGTGATTTTGCCTTTTGTCGTAAAACTCCCGCTGAAATGGTTTGATGTCGTGACCGCTTCTCTTCAAACCAAGCATGTAATTTTTGCTCAAACTCTTCGTACTCACCCGTTTTGAGTGTCTTGCGCTGCTTCAAAAGGTTTTCAACAGAATTTTCAGCAAATCTTATAAAATAGGTATGTATACAATTAACTCATTTTTGTAAGATACTTTAGTACATAATACGGATTCTATACCTCCTAACATTTTCGGAATTTTTTTTTTATGTCACAAATTGTAGAAGTTCCTACACCATATTTATCTGCTAAAAGTTTTCCATATTGTCCGCGGTCTATCTCTTGCATTATTTTAATCTTATCAGATAGTGATAATGTTTTATGTGCACGTCATTTTGCCATATTGTAATTTAAATTGATGTCGTCGCGTGTAATGCTATTCCAGAACTAAAATAATAACAAAATAAATCATTGAACATGCATTCATTTGTACATACATACATGTGTATGCATATCAAATCATGTCCCGTTAGTTGTAAAATTCCATTTACACTTCGAGAACACGTTGAAACAGGCTTTCTACGTTGTTTGCACTTATGTACATATGTCAAAACGAATATGTGCACCTACGCTACGAAAAGATGGAAAAATTAAAATTAGCGAGCTTTCACTGTACTATTAATTATTTAGAATAGATGCTTAATTTTAATTCCAATTTCTCACTGGGCTACTTTTCGTGCTCACCAACACAGTGACAGATCCTCTTATGCCGACCACTGGTTTAGAGGATGATATACAAACCAAACTCAGTCGATCATTTCAATCATTGAAGCATGAGTTTGCGTCACTTCGGGTATTTTCTGCTGATACGAACGTTCATAAACAAATCAGGTATAAGCAGATCTCTAGTGATTCAAAGTTGTTCTCTATCGCTGATTTGAAGACAAACAGTGCGCTCCGTGTACATGAACTAGAGATTAAGAGATGCCCAACTCTCCTGTTACTGGAAATGTGAGAACCGCTCACCTACCGAACTTTGACAGTTGACTGGATTGGGTAGGTTTTGACGTTTTGCAATTGGAATGACTGGAACGGGCAGATTGAAATTATATCAAAAATATATGTGAACAGAGCTATTTGTTGCCGCCGTTCAAGATCGCTAATAAAAATTTAAAACAATGAAAATCAAAGAAAATGCGAAATTTAAATATATTTCATGAAACGCTTTGCATAGTAGAATTATATTTCAATTGCAAATGGTTAAAAACAATTATTAATTGAGAACTAACAGACTTTATTCCCCTTTTTAAAGTTAGTTTTTTTTAATATACCATAAAGTCATAAAAAGGATTTGAGTAGTTTCGCCATATCTTTAAAGTCCAATATCCAAAAATTTGCGATCATAATAAATGTTGGGTGTTTTAATTCAAATGCCCAAAAAATCTTATTTGGTTCGATCTGGCCATAATGGAAAATGTTATAAAAAAACGCTTATTTTGAGGCGCTCTCACACTGGAATAAGTTGGGCATCTCATTATCCCTGACATGAACTGAACTGACAGAATCAGACAGAGTAACGGAGGGATGGGCACATTTTTAGCCCGCAAAGTTAGCAAAGTGCGCACGAGGGCTAGATGAGGAGAATATCAGTTTACGGAGAGAAGGGCAAAAGAAGTTGCGAAAAAAATCAATTGCATTCCGCCGTAACTTTGCGTTCATCGCAGAATGGTTGCGGCAATACTGACATTGACAAATTAAAGAGCGGAAGTTTACTTCACATCGGAATTGTACAGTTGTGTGAACAAAAAGAGCTAAACATAATTTGCAGGTTTTAGAGTTTCGCATTAATATTGGTTTTTATTTACCTTAGCATGGTGGAAAATTCTAATCACTGTTAGGAAAAAACTATATAAGTTATATTTGTATCTAAAAACAATTTTATTTAATAAGAAAACAGCACAGTTAACAGTTAATGGTGGTGATGCCAGTTGTAAAAATTCATTTTAGCTACAATTGGGAAACATTCCTCAAGTTGTGGGCTTTTGTACGTACATATGTATGCAAGGCAGTTTTATATATCTGCATATATCGGGTGATTTTTTAAGAGCTTGATAACTTTTTTTTAAAAAAAAACGCATAAAATTTGCAAAATCTCATCGGTTCTTTATTTGAAACGTTAGATTGGTTCATGACATTTACTTTTTGAAGATAATTTCATTTAAATGTTGACCGCGGCTGCGTCTTAGGTGGTCCATTCGGAAAGTCCAATTTTGGGCAACTTTTTCGAGCATTTCGGCCGGAATAGCCCGAATTTCTTCGGAAATGTTGTCTTCCAAAGCTGGAATAGTTGCTGGCTTATTTCTGTAGACTTTAGACTTGACGTAGCCCCACAAAAAATAGTCTAAAGGCGTTAAATCGCATGATCTTGGTGGCCAACTGCCCATGCATCCCGAAAAATGCACTGTTTGGTGTGGTTTGTACGCTGGTGGAATCATTGGACCGTATTTTTCAAAGATGCTGTTGGACGCAACGTTACGGTGAATGGCGATCGCTATCGTTCGATGCTAACAAACTTTTTGTTGCCAAAAATGGAAGAACTGAACTTGGTTGACATGTGGTTTCAACAAGATGGCGCTCTCATAAGCGCGCTCGAAGCGCTCATAGAAGGCATCTTTGGTCACATCGTCTTTCTCTTCCGTCGTAGCGTGGACGCAAATCAGCGATATGTTGAAGAACCTCGCTTTGATGCGGATTGTGGCTAGACGTTCATTCACCGGAGTGAATGATAGTACTCGGCGACGGAGTCTCTCTCCCACCACGAATACAACACCAAACTTGCGCTCCTTTATATGGCCACTGTAGTAAATGTCACAAGGACCTACTCGTCTCTGTCCCTGTCCCGTCCATCGCATTTCTTGGACGGCGGTGATGTCAGCCTTTATTTTTGCGAGGACATCAACCAGCTGGGCAGAATTCGAACGGATGTTCTTAGGCTACCCAGAGGATACTTGGTCAAAGACCGGAAGTAGTGAGCTGCTTGAGCCATGTGTAAAAGAATCGTTTCTGGCCACTCCCAAGTGAATGGCGATCAGCATACTACACATGACTCCATCCATGAGTTCGGAGTCCTTGCTAATATTGGTTTCAGCTTCGCGACCAGCTCGGAAGTAAATCATTTGTTCTTCATGTAAATGGACAGGTAGCCGCTCAATAGTATGTGAACGATGAAAGAGTTGGCGCTTATGAAGTCGCCACATTGCTTCTGGAGGACTAACAATAACGACAGTCTAAGAATGTATTAACTTCGTCTACATTTACTTCCCTTTGCCCGTCAGAGTTAATGCTCAATTTCAGTGAAGCACAGTCCTTATAAACGCATTTGTACAAATACTTAACAGATTTAATTGAGGAACAATGCTCGACATTAATGTGAGCCTGATATTTTCGACTTAGCACCAAAGCAAATATTTATTTAAGTATATAAATATACATATGTATGTCGTACCAAACCTATATAAAATGCATATTTAGGTAGTAATACAAATCTTATTGAATTATATATTTGCAAAGATTTAATGCAATTCATCATAAAATAGCTCAATCTTAAAATATATACATACTTATGTGCTTCCATAACAAATATATGTACATATGTATACCGATCTATAAATTATATGCAGCATCGTTTGCGCATAGTAGAACAGGGAATCTGTAAGCGTACATTTCTAAACATTGAAATTAACATATTTTTTCCCATTGGCTCTAACAACTACTCAGTTCTGTTATTGTCGTGCCCCTGATGTTAAGTGGTGAAATGCGCTTATAATTTTCTGTGGTGAAATGCACTCATCCAACAGTAAATATCCCAAAATTGAAATATCCCTAAATTCTTGACATCGTGAACCTTCTCTATAATATACGTTCTCTGGTAAGAGTTGTTCACTTTATAACCCAAAAAATGTCCCTTTAAGTCGAGTTTATGACGCAACGTGAACGCAGTCTTATTCACTTATTTTACTACTATTCAAGTGTAGAAGGCGCGCTTGCAGCAGTCTTAGCGACATCTACGCGACAATAGCGTTGCAGTACAACTTGATTTTTTTGTGCATTCACAATCATTTTTTTTAAATAATTAATTTTTATAAAACCGATTCAACAAAAGCACCCCACTAATTAAAACATGGTTTTGCATGTAGAGCTAACCGCCACCTTTAAAACGATACCTTATTTATTAATATTGGTTCCAAATGAGAGCAGAAAATTAGGAACTAACACAAAAAGACCTTACAGAAATAATACATACTAGGTGGACCAGTGCGCGCTTTGCGCAACAAAAAAAAAA